>NC_051433.1:464587-471816 GCF_001649575.2 Kryptolebias marmoratus
GAGCGTGGACCCTGGTCTGTCCAGAGCGTGGACCCCGGTTTGTCCCGAGCATGGACCCTGGCTCCTCTCGGATCCGTCCCTGACATCTTTTCTCTGAGTTGAATGAGGACAGTCACTCATGAATATTTATGCAAACATTTATTTTATTTGACATGTTTTGTTTAATTGTTATTGTTCTGTTTCACTCTGACACTTTTTCCTCCAAAAGGCCAGTTTGATTGAAACCAACATGAAACGTCCGTCGGCCCTGGACAGGTCATGAGGATCAGAGTTATCTGCTGTTTAAACTTTAAACCTTGTGATATTTCTGTTTTCAGCTCCGTGGATGTGACGGCTGCGGCAGATATCTCAGTCTGCGCAGCTTCAGAAGCCCGACGCTTCGGCCCTGCAGGAGTATCGATGACCTGTGTAACTTTGTCACAAAGCATCAGTCAGCTCCTTTGCTGAAAACGTCATAGGGTCGGAGTTTAAAGCTCTTGGGTATCGACCTGTTCTTTCTTATTTCTGGGATGCCCTCAGGCCTTCTCTGGTTGAAACATTAGAGTTATCTTCAACCACAGGCTGAAAACTCATCCTCTGAATCATTTCCCTCCCTTCATATCTTTCCCCTCTGCTGCCTGTAAAACTTAATTTCCCTTCTTCCCCTTAAAGAGCTCCTCCCTTCCATGGTAATTCTCAGGAAACAGTAATACTGTCGGGACGGTCTAATGCTTGAAATCAGACGTTTCTGTGATTATGGCATCTCTCTGCAGAACGTTTTCAGGTCAAGTCCTGTGCTTGGATCGTTGTGATTTATCACCCAGTTCACAGACAGAAGAACAGATTCAGTCTGTAGATGGTGTGGTTTCTTCTGTACATCGATGTTTGTACAGCTCCTGTTTTTTCTGCCTGTTTTCTGTCTGACTTCATTTAACTTAGTTCAAGCTTCAGTTGTTTGAAGTAGCTCATAATTTGCCCCAGTATACATTTTCTTTACATCTTTCATTCTGTTTCAGGTTTGTGTTTGCTTGTTCGTGTCCTGGAAATGTTCCTGTTGCTTGCATGGTGGAAGAGTGGGTCAACACGTTACCCGAGAGCTTGAATGATTGTGTGTCCCTGTGATGGACTGGTGTCCTGTCCAGGATGTCCCCTGCTGGAGACATGAGCCTGAAGGAACAAGCAGGTGAAGAAACGTTGTGTCTGAAAGAGGAGGAGGAGGATTTGACTGCTGTTAACGAGTTATAGAGACAGGAAGTGTTGGACTAAATCTCTCTCATTACCATTTTATTAAGACCTCAGGAAACTCCATAAACTTGTGAAATAAAAGGCAAAATATGTCTTCTTTATGATATCTTCCATTTTACACAATTAGTTTAAGATGCCCTAAAATGCTGAGTAGTTTTTATGCAGACAACAAAAAAAAGCAACCTACCTTTTTTTTCTGAGCATGTCGTCAGCTGCATTTATCCAGAATATTCTGACATGCACACGTTGAATCTGAGCAATAAATTCCCAGCAGCAGCACTCAGACACAACATGTGAAGCACATGTGTGCCACTGATGCTTTCTGAAGCACAGATTCAGACACGGCTGCATTGAAACAACACAAAAGGTAAAACCCATTAAGCCTCAAAGAAACAGGAGCAAGACACTGAAATCAATAAAACTGAACAATACAGCCACAAAAAGAAAGAAAGACACAGAAACACGTTGTCACATCAGGCCTTCTGTGTTTCTCTGCCTCATTTCTTCCTGCCAGCGCCGAGATAAAATATTAACAAGGAGGATGGCACCCTACCCCACATTCTGTATCCTCCACTGCCAATTTAACACTCTGCTTTAACACGCACACACACGGAGCACGTTGGCTTGGATTTAGCTCATAAAAAGACTAACCACACTTATATAAACACCTAGCATACAGGGAACATGTAAAACAGGCCATAAAGCAGTCCTTTCCAGCGTTTCTGTGTAAAAGATGATGCGGTGTGTACACACACACACACACACACACAAACACACACCCTGCTGCTCGTGTTGATCAACCACAAGACGTCTTCGACTCGTCTCTCAGGAAAGCTGCTGAAGACGGAGAGTTTCCTTATCTGTCTCATAGACTGATTGAGTACAGGATGAAGTTTTGCCATCACACACTCATCAGATAATCTGACACGCTCTGAAAACCTGCATTTCAATAATCAATTTACCTGCTATCTTTTAAATGACTCTGTCAGAGCCGTTCCTCAGCTTCCAACATCTGCAGCTCACAATCTAACAGATTATTACAGCAGCTTCAGGCGTGGTGGTCTCAGAATCCTGAGGCCGCAGGTTCGAGCCCAGTCTGTGTCAGGATTGGAGCAGCTGAAGGAACAACAAGCAAACAGTTAGCAACATATTTCCCAGAGCGAGGAGGAGGCGAGGCGTGGCCAGGAGGAGCGGTGCCACTTTTCATTAGATCCGTCCGGATGGACCGGGCTCGCCCTGCGTCTCCTCTGCGTCCACGCAGGGACACAAAGACAGTGTCTCTGAGCCACAGATCAGTTTATTTATTGTTGAGTGTTACAATAAAAACTTCACGAGTTAAAGTTCAGAAAGATCTAAGATTGTGGATTCATTCATGAACAAAGAGAACAGCTGATATGATTTCTGTTGGTCGTGTAGAGATTATCCAGCTGAGGTCTGAGGTCTCCATCATCAGACCTGGGACCCAGAAACGAGTTTCCAGAGGACAGGAGGACGAGTCCTGCTCAGGTGTCTCCAGGACAGCTTGTTCCCACTCATTCCTCCTCTGGACAGTAAAGTTTCCTGATGTTGTCAGAGCAGAGCCAACCTGAGGACCTCGTTAAAACATTTAATCTGCAGTAACGACGTATTGTTGTGGGTTTATTATATATATAAAATAAAATGTCCCCCTGATGCTTTCAGAAGGGCTGTGAAGCAGAGAAACCTGACCAGAAGCACAGAACTGACTGGAACTGTTTATGGTTTGTATTTTATTTTAGGATTGTCTGACGGTTTATAGATTATTACTGGGATGTTATTAGCATCATGGGTCTTTTATTTTGGAGAATCGTGTGATTTCCTCCTCCAGCTCTAAGTTTTCCTTTGTCTCCTCAGGCCAGTTGGGACTCTTCATCACCTCTTCTTCTCCCACTCCCCCTGCTTTCATCAGCCTCCCTCCATGGCGCTGGTTGACTCCTCTCGTAGACGCTCCTGTCGTGTAACCCCCCCACCCCTGTCTGAAGATGTTAGAGCCGTGGCTCTTTGCTGTAAGATGTTTGAGCACCGCTCGGAGCGGGAGAAGGCTGGCTCATCATTATCCCGGGTCCAGTTGGAGTTCACAGCCCCTCTGCTGACCCCCCCCCCCGATCACTTCTGAAGGCTTCAGTTCTGCAGACGTTTCCCTGTGACACCACGGCTTTATTTCATGTTTGCAATCTTTTTTCCACTTTGTTTGGAGTTTCAGTGAAGCTGGGCTTCACTAACAGTATATTTACACCTGAAGGGTTCTGTTTAAATGAGAACAACCACTTTCTGTCCAAAGATTAATGAAACAGCATTCTGTGAGAGGATGCAGTCACCCTGACCTGTTAAAGGAAAACTTTAAACACAGATTTCCAGCAGGCTACTCTCAGCTACTACCACACCAAACGTGGGTTAGAGTCAGTTTTATGTGACGGCCATCTTGAATCAGGTTCATCAGTGCTAGGTGTAGATCCAATGATTGAGACTTTCATTAAAATCCATCCAGTGGCTCAGGAAATATTTTACTAACAGAGACAAATGCATGCAATTACACGATCGCCCGCCTTTCATTGTGGGGGAATCAATTAAACAGTTAAACAACTTTATTTTTGCGCAATATGTATATATATTTGCAAAACAGAAAATAATTGTTGTCATATTGATGTTTTTATCTTCATATTTTATCATTTTTAGAGCTTTAAGCTAATTTCGTTTTCCAGATTCATTTTTCTCAGAGGACAGTTTCCCTGGACGCAAACTTATCTCGGTGCAGGATATTCTCTGGAACATCTTTAACCAGTGTTTGTTGTGAAGTCATCTCGATGCAGGATATTTTCTGGACCATTTTATCAGTGTTTGTGTTGAGCAGTCCCAGGAACCTTCCTCCGCCCTGCAGCCCTGCAGTGAAGTGGTCAGGTGTCGGAGTTTCCATTTGTGACATTTAACAACATATTTTCACTTATCGCACACGTTCGAAAAGAGCTGAAATGTTTGCTGTCAGTCAGAAGAACAAACCAACATTTCTTTGACCCGTTTCCCTTTTCTCTTTCCACCTTTTCACTGAAAATCCTGCAGAAAACTTTAAAATAATCTCTTTTCTTGGCTGTAACTGTTTGTCATGAAGAAGACAGAAAATATATTTTTTATCTGAGAGGATTAGTTTTATATTTACTCCATCCACTGGGTCATAAGATATTTCGCTAATTTTACCTAAACACGGATGTGCAACAACATTATTGGCCTTTTGTCTTCTAAATATGTCTTAACTCAGTTCAAGATGGCTGCCACAGCCAATCAACCTTAGCACAAAAAAGATTGAATTCAGTCACTTTTACAGATTTTAGGCTAAACTTAGGCCTGGTAGTAGCTGAGAGTCATTCCTGGCACATGGCAGAGGGACATTTCTCTTTAATTTGATAACTTAATTTAATTAACACTTTCTGCACTTTTATAAAGTTATTTTTATCATTTATTTTTTCTATTCTGTTTAATTGTAAAAGACGCCGAGTCTCATTCTGCTGCTGACACAAAGAAAACATTTACTCAGAAATAAAACCAACTTGAAGAGTCTGTTAACATTTAAATCTTATTAGCTGAAGAGTTCTTAGGCATCATTTATTTAAAGTCTTTTTGGTGAGAAGAGAAACGACCTGTTTCCGAGCTGTAAATTACAAAGATGTTTCCCAGAAAGTCGATGAGAGTTTGGTGGCATTTACAGAGGAAATGGAAAAATGACTCCCAGTGGTTCATTTGGAATCTAATAAAGAATTCAGAGCCTTTTTTAGCCTTTTGTCTGAGACGCACATCCATCAGCTACACCTGATTCTTCCTTGAAAAGGTCAGGGGTTCTGCAGCCTGCAGAACACAACAAAGCTTGCCAGGTTTTAATCATCACACAGAAGCACATCGAGCTCCTGCAGCTTCTTTGTGAAGCAGTCATGCTAACTCACCACGCCGCCTTCATTTGCACCTCCCGGACACGCAATTTCAGATTTTCCCTGAAAAACCTGAATAGAGAGCAGCGATTTAACAACATGTTACAATTATCTGTTGGAAAGATTCTTGGAATTCAATTTAAAGTTATGTTTTTAAAAAGTTCCAGAAATGTATTAATTTTTTTCTGGAAAGATGGAAGTTGTTTAGTTTGGGATCAGTTCAGGTTGAGTGTTTTTGTTTAAGCTGAACCTTTAAAGTGTTCCTGATGTGCAGTTTCTTGGAGAAGGTGGTCAGATAAAACCATCAGGAACTGATCCATAAATCCACAACCACAGAAAGAAATCAGAACTAAAGCTGGCCCACTCTTCTTTCCAGCGTTGCTTCAGCTCTCTGAGGTTCTGGTTCTGGACCGTTCTGTTGTAGATTGGGAACATCGTCCTGTTTGTTGGACAGATGGCCTCACATCTGGTCTACAGAGGAGAGTTTCTCACCAAGCTGTGACTCTTGGGGGCTGGCTGAAGGCACCAAACTGTGAGAACAGAAGTAAATCTTTAGTTTTACAAGCTCCTCCTGGAAGTTGGATAAAGTTTATCCCAAGTTTGCATCCCAACAAATCTCAGGATTACAGGAACTAAACTGAGAAGAAGTTCCAGAAAGCTGCAATGAAGAAAATGTGTTTAAAATCCAGCCTCAGCAGAGCCAGGTCCTGTGTCTCAGATGAAGTCAACAATCCTCACGAACATTTTGAGACATTCAGAATCTTGTTTAAAATTCGTCACCAACCTGGCGGCTCAGACAGATACTCCCTCGATCAGCGCTTCTTTAACTTCTCTTCTTTCCACCCCGAATATTCAGCTGAAATCTTCAAACCACTTGGCTTTTAACTCTTTGTTGATTTTTCCTTTGAATTTGAATATTTTCTGTTGATTTTATTGTTTGATCTGATTTCATGTGTTATTCCAGAGAGTACACAGATACATAGAGGAGGATTTCTGTTGAATGATCAATAACCACTGGAGATGCAGTAGGCTCCCAAATCCCTAACCTAATTATGAGACAGTAAGAGAGTTTCTCTCATCTGGATGTGTGTGTTGGTGTCCAAACACTGCCTGCTTCGTTCCCTCACATCCTGACTGCAAGGACTGTGCTGCAGTCATATGTCTCCATGGATGTCTGACTGAACAGACTCACACAAACAGGTCAGTGCATCACTGAGCAACATGTGGTCAAGCTGCAGTGAGGAGGGTCCGATCTGAACCCGGCCCGAGGCGAGACTGGCTGAAGGAATGTCTTCGTTTTACTGCAGGGAGCTCATTGATCACTTAGAGAGGGACAGAAAATAACAGGCAACGATCTGAGCTGGAGGTGTCGCTGGGTGCTAAACTTAATGAGGTGAGATTCTTTACGGGGCGTGGTGGGAGAGTCATGCAGAGGGCTGCTATCCTTTAACACATACCTCCAGGGCTTCTCCTCTCTTTGCTGGCAAATTAAGAAGAAAAGTGTTTTATTTAGATCTTTGTGTTCTAGAAATAACTGATCACTGCTGAAAAGCTGTCAGTAAATAAAGTGTTTAAAAGTCATCCTTGTGGGTTTTCTGTGGTAAGAAAAGCTCTGCAGTGCTGTTAGTTTCATTTAATGTTTTCTGCGTTTCACATTGAATTGATTGAAAACCCAAAGAGGACGTGTTGTTGAAGCAACTTTTAGGAACTGGAAAAATAAACATTACAGTTTCAATCGAGCTTTTTGTGTTCTGCTAATCCAGCCACAAGTAAGACAAAAAGTTATTTATTTTACTGATGCCAGTAGATCACAGCTGTCAGTGGGAGGTTCCTGTTGCACTTCATGTATGAGTTTTATAGATGAAGACAAGTGAAATCCCCCCAAAATAGATTTCTACTCTATGATGCTGGAGAGCATCACTGAGGAGAGGGAGGCTGTGTGTCCTCCTGGACCTGATGGCTCCAAAACCCACCCATGGATGGATGGATGGATGGATGGATGGATGGATGGATGGATGGATGGATGGATGGATGGATGGATGGATGGATGGATGAATGAATGGATGGATG
>NC_051433.1:471916-477857 GCF_001649575.2 Kryptolebias marmoratus
ACCTTCAGACAGAGACCTTCAGACGGAGACCTTCAGACGGAAACCTTCAGACAGAGACCTTAAGAAGGCTACAGGAGATAAAAATGGAACCTGCTCCATATGAGGAAGAAACGTTGGTGCAGAATACAGATTAGTAAAATCGTCCAGAATGGTGGGCGATCATGTAACTGCCTGTCTTTGAATTTGTTGATCTGTCTGTTAACAAATCATCTCATGAAGCAGAAGACAGATTTGAATGAAAGCAACCAGAGGATGAACAGCCATGACTGCAGTAACCGATCACGTCTGGTGACACGTCAGGAGCTGTTTGTTATTTCTGTCACTCATTTACAAGAGAACATCAGAGATCTTATAAGGTTTATTGTATCTTTTATGTAAATCAGGAACAAATGAATCTAAAGAAGACAGAGAGTCAAAGAAGCGTGGCCTCGCAGCTTAAAGCAGAGGTTTCTTGTAGAATCTAATAACTGGTGACCCAGATACAATGAAGACAGACAATAATAAAGTCTGGTCTGAAATGCTCTGCTGCAGGCAGGAAGGACTGCTGGTATTTTTAGATAAGAATATTTAAAGACAGAGGAGGAAAAACAACATCCAGAAACCAGTTTGATTTTTGTCCTTCAGATGCCACGAAGGAGTTTGAATAACGTTACAACATCTCAGTCACCTCTCAGTGTGTGCAATGACAAAACTGTCTCTTTAAAAAGCAAACAGTAAACTGTAAATTAGTCAGCTCAGTTTCTGTGCAAAGTGTGGGAGAGTTCCTGTCTGCAGATTAAAGGCTGTCGTCCTCCGATCTCTGGGAGAAAACAAGAACAAATCCTCTGAACTGTTGAGGCCAGAGCTGCCATGAAGCAGAGGCGTCTCTTTGCATTAATGCAAATAATCTTTGCATGAAATGCATAAGTACAGGAGCCCAAGAAGTGTGTTTTATTAAAGGTATTTAATTTACTGCACCACAGAGTAGAACATATAAAGGGAATATTCACCTACAGCGGGACTTTCCAGAGTTAAAGGAAGCGGCTAAATGATCCATTCTTTCCCATGGGAAGTAAACAGAAGCTGGAAAGGCTCTCAAAGAGCCTGCAAGATCCAACCTGCCCAGCCGGAGCCAGATACATACACTAAAATACCACTGTATGGCCTTCAGGCTCCTCAACTGGTGTTTAGAAAGGAAGAATGTGCAGCAAGTGATCAGAAATGTCTTCTGTCTCTGCAATATGTTACAAAACTCCTGACTGAATGTGCTGTGACATGTTTCAGTCCTGAAGCAGCGTTTCATTCCTCTGAAAATGATGTCCCAAAGCCTGACAGGAAGATTTGATTTATTGATTGTATTCTTCAAAAACAACAGAAGAAATCTAAGGTTTATTGTGTTGATTGTCTTAGTTCAGAGTTTTATCAAGCTGCTATGAGCTGACAGACTTTCTGAGGACTATTTGGACCCACTGAGCAGCAGTTAGAAGGACAGCTGAAAAGCTGAAAGCTTTAATATTAGCTTAGATGTTTTAGGTTATAAAACAGTTTAAGATCTAAAGTGGTCAAATAGTTGTTGGATCCTCACACCGATTGAGAAATCACAGACAAAGACCTCCATAATAAATATAGTTTGCTCCCTTTATCACAGAGTTATATGACAGAAGAGTAAATTGTTTTCGAGCAGCTCTGAGTCCAAACAGCAGCTCCCGATGACCTTGGCTCTCGTCTGCTACAGCTCAGGGGAACAAAGCTCCACTTTCTGATGAATTACCGCTCTGTACGTGAAGATAAAGCAGACATTCCTGTGAAACTCCCACTGAAAGGATCGAGTCTCTGATGGTGACAACACCCCTCATTCTTCTTTCCTGAAAAAACAAGATATTTGAGAGTCAAAGGGAACCACACACGCCTGAGTGTTTGTCTAGACTCTGATCAGTGGGTTTGTTGCAGCGATGACACTCAATACTAAAACAGATAACACACACAGGACCACATTCTGCATTCATACAATCAGTTACCACCAACAGAGGCAAGGTGATCACAGCTGAAGGCAGCTCTGCCGATGTCCAGGAGAGCTACAAACACCTTGGAGTCCTGCAGACAAACGGCACCATGATGGAGGAGCTGCAGAGAGCGAGGCAGGTCCTCAGGACCTGCAGAGAGCGAGGCAGATCCCGAGGACCTGCAGAGAGCAAAGCAGGTCCCGAGGACCTGCAGAGAGCGAGGCAGGTCCCGAGGACCTGCAGAGAGCAAAGCAGATCCCGAGGACCTGCAGAGAGCAAAGCAGGTCCCGAGGACCTGCAGAGAGCGAGGCAGGTCTTCAGGAGCTGCAGAGAGCGAGGCAGGTCCTCAGGAGCTGCAGAGAGCGAGGCAGGTCCTCAGGAGCTGCAGAGAGCGAGGCAGGTCCTCAGGAGCCAGCTGGACGAAAAGAAGTCCAAGAAGTCCAAGAAGTCCAAGCCACCAACACACAGGTATGTGGTGCCAGTCATCAGATTCCCTGCTCCTCTGCTTCAGCCATCACAGCATTTATTTTTATTCTCTCGCCTCCTGTGTGTGCGTCATGTTGCTGTCACACACACATCTTTCTCAGAGGCTGAGCAGATCAATCCCACCTCAGGTCGTTCTCTGTGTGTGTATGTGTGTGTGTGTGTGTGTGGACGCTCACTGATCAATGGCGATTACCTGCAGCCCTCTGCTCTGTGTAATTGCAGTGTGAGGAGTGATCGGCCATCAGGAACACCCACAGGGTTGTGTGTCCATCAGAGGACGTCAGACTGAGTCCCATCCAGATTTGGAGACAGCAGAGACACCAGAACCAGAACACCACCTCCTGACCTTTAACCCCAGGAGGCATTCAGTCTAAACTTGAATAAATTCTGTTACAAACAGACAGCACAGCCACAGAGCGCACACAGCTACCTGAGACACAGGACAGGTGATTTTTCACAGCATTAAACACCTTCAGCATGTTAGTTTTAATGCAAGTCATTTAACGGGGAATAAATGTACACAGTCGGAGTGATGGATCTCTACTGCACACCTATTCACTTTTCTGTGGGGTCATAAAGTCAGCTGCTGCTTCCAGATGTTTTATTACAAAATAAAAGCCAGAGAAATAACATTTGCCTGCACAAACACACAAGGACAGACTTTTATTTGATGCGGTCTTAGTTTAAAGCTCCTGTTTATTCAGATTTATTTTCACACCTTCAGCTTCATTCCTGTGATGAACCAACATTTTCTGTTGGCTCGTTTACAAACTACTAACTAAGAATTCATTCTTAGGTTCACAATTTACCACTTTAGCTTCATTGGGGCATTTTTATCATATAAGATAAAACTAGAACGTTTCTGTACCAATTCTGAAATTCTAACATCCACCGACTTTCTTTCTAATAACTTTGTAATAATCTGAGCTGTGACAGTGACAGGCTCTTATTTTGAGGATTATCTGTGAGTTTTATTGTGAAAGTCCAGGCTCAGTCCTCTTCCTGTTCCTCTGAATCCTCCTGAACATCAGAGCTCTGATTAGAGACGACAGGAAGGATCTGTGATCAAAATCAAATAAGCAGATATTTTTAACTACAACAATCTGCATTTTTAGACAAATCTGAATGACACTGAAGAAGCTGAAGCTAAAAGAACTCAAAAACAAACATTAAACGCTAAAACCTGCAGATCAGGAGCTAAAAGCAACATAAAAAGACAAAACCAGAGCCAGCAGCTGAATCAGATGTTTCTGAAATAACTGAAGAGATCTTAATGTGTTTCTATAAGGAAAATATTTATCAGTTAAACTAAATAAGTATAAAAGTTTCAAAGAGCTAAAGCCACAGCAGTAGTAGAACATTGTGATAAAGTCTGCAGAAGTAATCTGATTACATAAAACCTACAGAAGAAATGACCACCAGGAAAACCACAGCGTGAATGCTGACTCATCACCTTTAGCCTTATCATTTTAGTAAGTTGACATTTACCACAACATAAAGCCTTACATGACCTTCTTCCTCCTCTGGTCAAAGCCACACATGATTGGGTCAGATAAGGGCGCGCTCAGCAGTCGGTCACGCTCTTATTGCTGCCGGCGCTGCTTGGTGCTTTCAAGTTGTTTCTTTGAGCCTGCAGCTCTGACAGCCTGAACTGGCTGAGCAAAAACCTGCGAGAGCCGAGGAGTCCGACTCAAAACATCCGTCACAAACCCACAGGAAGAGAGGCGGCGTGGGACGGTTTCCTGTAAGGTCGAGTAAAGAGTCTGTCACAGAAAAATGTGCAGCTACAGCTTGTTTAATTCAAGAGTGAATTAAGAACAATGCACAGAAACACAAAGATGGTTTAAACTTGGCTGGTAACCTCACCAAAGGTCAAAGTTCACTTCCTGTTTCTCAGTTAATCACATCGTCACTTTCCTAAAAATGAATCATTCTGCTCAGTGGCAACTAGTTGCACGTTTGTGACCAACGTTTTGTTGTTTCAGTGACTGAAAAGGTCACCTTTTCATAATAAAGCTGAGACGGACAGATGGGCAATCATGTAATTACCTGTATGCATTTAGCTGTCTGTTAGGGAAAGATCTCATGAACTAATGGACAGATTTTAATGAAACTCCCAGGAAGTAATCATTGGTGCAGCTTCAATTTAATACGGTATAGAGTCACCCCAATTCAAGATGGCTGCCATAGCAAACAAAAAATGCTATAATTCAGTCATTTTTATAGATATTGAGCTAATGGGAGACATGCATTCAAAAACAGGTGATGTTTGCAGCCAGGACGAATAAACTCACAGCAGTCTGAAGAAACGTTGAGTCCAGCCGTGTTGGCATCGAGAAACGACAACGAGGAAAAGCAACAAAGTTACAAATCACACAACAAACTGACTACAATGATGTGGCATAGAGAAGATGTAGAAGTTAGTCTATTCCCCTCTGACCAGGAGAAACTCAAAGAAAATAACAGTAAACACTTGAACCTTAAATAACTTTAAAATAACCAGCAGGAAGAGGCAGTCGGATGGTTTTATTGTATAATACTTGAACAGATGTTTTGATTTATGTGTTTTTGGAGTAAAATAACCCGCTGAAAGAAGTTCTTCTGGACAACATAATGTGTGACGGCAGCTGGATGCACATTCTCCTGCAGATTAAGAGGCTGAGAGAGGAGAGCACCTTTGAAGATGCAACAGATGTGCACCAGCAAAAACCTGGAGGCATCACATTCCAGCTCTGTGGGCCAGAAGCAGCGAATTCACCGAGCGAAGCCTGGAGGGTGGGAGCAGATGGGCAGGGGGGCGCTGCAGAGAAATTTAAAGACAAGGAACAGAACTTTGTGGAGTTTGCTGTTCTGAACAGGCAGCCAGATGCTCCAGGGTCGAGGGGGAGTGCCGACTGGCTGACACAAGTGAACCCTGGACAGACGGAAATCAATTCAGCCGACAGCGAGACAGCAACATGGAGCTCAGTGTGAGCCAGTGCTGAGGTTGGGATTAAACAGGCAGCTGTCAATCAAACTTAATGCAAAGATAATAAGAACCAGTCAGAGATTTCAGCTGATGACACCAAATTCTGCTGTCTGTCAACAAGTTGTATCTGACGTTAAAGCCTTGTTTTCAGATGCCACATAATGATGATGTTCTACAATCAGAGATATTAATCAGCACCAGAAGGTGGATCTTTTCCAATCCTGTCAGTTTCATGAATTTAACACACGAGCAACAAAAAGTTGCTCTTACTGATGACAGTCTCAGTTTGCTCAGTCTACACACAGCGGCAGGACACGGTTCAGGAGTTCTGTGCATCTCCAGCGGTAAAAACTGATGGATTTTAGTGCTAAAAATAGAAACACAAACAGGATATAGCATTAAAAGCAGCCACACGTTTCTGTTTCTGTCATCTGATCCAGATCTGAGTGAGTATTAACAGAATCTGATCTCAACACTCAATATAACATATATGATGTAAAAAACA
>NC_051433.1:477957-479768 GCF_001649575.2 Kryptolebias marmoratus
AGAGGAGAAAGAGGAGGAGGAGGAAGAGGAGGAAGAAGAGGAGGAGGAAGAGGAGGAAGAAGAGGAGGAGGAGGAGGAGGTGAGGAAGAAGAGGAGGAGGAGGAGGAGGAGGTGAGGAAAAGGAGGAAGAGGAGGAGGAGGAGGAGGAGGAGGAGGAAGGCTCAGGTAGACAAACGTCTGATAGAGATGGATGGTGTGGAAGGCAGAAACAGGTGTGACAGAATGAGAGGACGACAGCGTGACAGAATCCAAACTACGTTTTCATGAAGCAGCTGTTACCTGAAAATTCTCCCGCCGCTTTCAGGGGTTGTATCTCGTCACGCCGCAAAGTGGATTACAAAGATGGAGCCAAAGAAGCCCACCCCCCGCAGCGTGCACGCGAGCAGGTGTGGAAAAGTGTATCTGAGATCAGAAACCTGGGAATGTTTGTTGCTCGACACGAAGTCAGAACGAAACGAGACAATCAGATCACGATGAGTTTCCAGGTGATCAGAAGTCAAAGCCTCCATGATGCTGTGGATGGTTCCTTCATCATGTCAGCTCCTGCAGCAGCTTTGTTTCTTCTTTAACGTGTCAAAAACAAAAAGAGTTTTACCAGATGAGTGATATAAGCAAAGGAAGGCCGTTTCTGGGCTGAATCTGATGGATTATAGGCTCTGTGTTTGTTTCTGTTACACAATTATGCTGTCAGCTGTTAATACGGAGTATCAACTTCCATCTGATTTAAAGGTGACACTTTCTCCCTGCATTTACATCAGTTACAGGAAAGTGGTGGAAAATTGTTTAGCATGAGTTGCAGGATTGTGGAGCCTTTTTTACCCTGAAATGGTTGGGTGCGCTCCTTTTCAGTCAGCCGAGCTGTGAGCCGGCTGCACGTGACGGTGAACAGGGAGGGAGGAGTTTCCTTCCTAACGGGATCATTCAGTGATGCTGCTTTTCTTCCTCCACTTTATAAAAAGTTTGGTGCTCAGAAATGATTTGATAAAACCTTAAAACTTAAAAACATTTAAATCTTAATTTATGAAACGTGTCGTTTTCTTCAGTCCTCTGTGCATGATTGTTTTATGACAGTGGTAATAATTCAGGAGCCCTGAGGCCTTGACCTTTGCTCCTCTCACTTCAGCAGTGGAATAATATGGTTTTTAATGAAAAGATCATTTAAAACTAAACTTGAGTGGTCTTTTCAGGGACCAGGAGCTCAAAAATAGAACCAAATTATGGCTGAGGTCTCAGAAAACTTTTTCTTATTTTTCAAGGTTAAGACTTTGCAGAAGCAGAGAGAAGCCCAACATTTTCCTCCTGAAGGAGAATTCAGTTCATTTTAAATTCAAGAAACTTCCAACGGAACCAGAACCAGAAGCAGGAGCAGATCCGACTGATGAACAGATTTAAATCTGCAGGTGATTTCCTTTAATTAGCTGCAGACTCTGGGAACCACCTGTAACAGCTGCCAGGTTGTGTTTAGGGTCAAACATGGCCGCTCATTAACCTGCTTCAAACACCACCTTAGTCTGACACGACAACAACTTCCTGCTGTTTGTGACAAGCTAACAGTGAAAACACCGTGCTGCACGTTTAAACGCTGAAGAAGGTTTTATCTTTTACAGTCAAGCTTTGGTCTTACAGACTCATGTTTGTGGACCAAGAACTGGAGGTTCCTGTTGCTGCATGGACAGGGAATAACCTCTGAGATGGTGCAACAATGAAAGGCTCCTGTTGCTGCATGGACAGGGAATAACCTCTGAGAGATGGTGCAACAATGAAAAGGTTCCTGTTGCTGCATGGACAGGGAATAACCTCTGAGAGAGGGT
>NC_051433.1:482549-489911 GCF_001649575.2 Kryptolebias marmoratus
ATAACCTCTGAGATGGTGCAACAATGAAAGGCTCCTGTTGCTGCATGGACAGGGAATAACCTCTGAGATGGTGCAACAATGAAAGGTTCCTGTTGCTGCATGGACAGGGAATAACCTCTGAGAGATGGTGCAACAATGAAAAGGTTCCTGTTGTCTAAACAAGCTCTGTTTAAGACTTTAATCCTTTAATTAACTTCACAGGTTCAAACCACTGAGTCTGAAAGATGTCCGTGTTCCCAGAAAGGCTTTTATTCCAGCCTATCGGATCGGATCATATTTATATTCTTAGGTACAAACTGGATCATATTTATTCTTCTTCAGGATTTATTCGTCCTCATGTGTCCTCACGTGCACGTGGCACTGCATGCACCTCCAGTCGTCTGCATTATTTCTTGTTTTCCACTTGTTGGAAACTTCTTGTTTAGGATGCATGAGGTTAATATTTTGCAGCTGTGTTTCTGTAGATTTCTTTCAAGGTTTTAAACATGGTTTCAGATCCACGCTGGCCCTGCTGGCACCTTCATACAGATGCAGGTGGTCTCTGAACACCTGAGCTACTAAATCAGTGCAGGAGAAGTTCCAAACCAACAGATAATTAAAGGTATTTTGTCTGTAAGAACAGCCCTTTAAGAACTAAATATCAGCAGATTGATGTTGGAAACGAGGGAAACTTTCATATTTCATCACTGTTGTTGTTGTTGTTGTTTGTTGATTTTGTTCTGTAACTTTGTAATCAGAATTCACTGTTAGCTTTGCTCAACAATCAGTCCCAATCAGAGAGTTAATTTCTCCTCCCTCAGAATCACATCAGTCCAGCGTGACTCGAGCTGCTTCAGGTGTTCTCGTCTCGCCGCCGCGGCGTCCTCTGAAAGCTGATGGAGGACTGAGCATGTGCTGCTTTTAGCCGGGATGATGTGTGTTCATATTAATATTAATATTAATGCATCTATCTATAGACTGCCTGCGGTGCACATTTTTAAAACATTCATAAACCTCCAGCAGCGCTGAGTAAAAATTCTTTATTCCTTCGATTTAGTGTCCGTTTCAAACTTTCTTATGTTTATATAAATACAGATTTGACTTTTGTGGATTTTAGATTTTGTGATTAAATTTATGCTAAATAATAAAAAAATAAATAAAAAATTAAACCAAACAAGAAAAATTACATTTTCTGTGAATCCAGAGTAAGGCTGAAATCTGCTGAAGCTGAAACTGAGCCGAAAAGGTAAAACAAGGAGAACAGCAGCTAAAAGCAGCTGAACATGAGCTAAAAACGAAAAGCAGTAAAACAGCAGCTAAAAGCACAGAGCAGTAGGTAAAATTAGCAAACAGATGCTAAAGCTAGAAGTAGAAAAACAGATGGTAAAAACAGCAGAACAGCAGCTAAAAGCTAAAAGTAGCATAAAAAAGACAAAATATCCTGAAGCAGATTTCAAAGAGGAGGAATCAAAGAGATCTCCAAGGATTTCTGAGGGAAATTTATTTCAGATAAAGGTAAATATATTGAAAAGTATCAAGTTCTTCATCAAGCCGAACATTTAGATGTTTGAATGATTAAACAGCTTAAAGTCGATGAAAATGCTGACTCAGCATTCAGACAAATCTGCACACTGATAATAACAATAAGTTCTTTATATTTAAACAAATTGATGTTTTTTGGGCCTTTCATGGTCAGGGTTGTAAAGGAGAAATTCCAGACAAGAAAGAGTTAATGAGAGGTTTTATTGTCTGTTCAAACCTCAGCTCAACACAGATTTATCATCGTCTCTGCGTCCCTGTTGGCCGATTGTTAATGTATCCATTGTCTCCGTGTCCCGGGCCAGCTGGGCAAACTAATCGATTATAATCAGGTAACCAATCAGGGCACAGGTACACCAATTAGGGAGCAGCAGGGATCCTGGGAGCATCAATTAGGGACCTGAATTGGCTTTAATTTGGAACAGCTGCTACCGAGCTCTCTGGGTGACGGCTAGTATTCCCCCGCAGTAGGACAGAGGTGTCTGCGGCTGACACACACACACACACACACACACACACACACAATAATCCAAACTATTTGCTCAGAGTAACGGCGTGGAACCACCCTGAGCTTCTGAAGACAAAGTGACTTTCTATTTGCTGTTGTCTCCTCCTTTCTTTTCTTAATTTTCTTTTCATTTTCTTCCAGTCTTTCCTCTGTTTTCCCCTCGGCGTTCAGCCCTGCTTCGCTCTGCGGAGGTCAGGAGATAAAAACACGCTGCTTTGAACAGGCTGACAGCTGTGACATACAGTAATATCCTGGAAGAAGCCAGCAGAGAAGAACGGCTTGTCTCGGAGCGTTTTATCCCCATGAATGATCGTCACTGAAGAATGAAAACAAAGATTTGGTCTTGAACAATGAAAAGGAATGTGTAAACAGGAGATGATGTCATGATTCGACTACAAGCCACGCTGACTCAACCTGACTTCAGCTAATGGAGCTGTAATGGTTCCCAGTATAAAAGGCCTACAACTACTCTAAATCTCCTTGACGTTATTATCTTAATGCTCCTGGCCTTTCTGTACACTGTATACAGTCGATAATTCCCTAATGAATCCCTCTGCTAGCTGTTAGCCAGTAGCTTCAGGTTTTGACTTCAGGAGGAGAGGTTTGTTGATGGCTCTTTGGCATCTTCACAGAGATAATCAGCTGGCCTAGATAACCTCTATCGGCTCATTTTAGCCCGCTGTGCTCTGCTGAGCCAACTTGGAGCAGCTCCCAAAGCATTTTCCCAACTCCGGAGAAACACACAGGTGTGTGGGAGCGATCAGGTGGTAGTCCTGGAGATGTTGGTGCTCTGGGTCAGAAGGTCAGAGGTTATTTGTCAGATTTCTCTTCTCAGGGGAGCCAGCACTGAAACACATTTATTATTTCCTGTGCATGTTTGTACTATTAGCAGCAGAACTTTGTATGATGGGAACAAAATTCACAAAAAGCTGTAAAAAGCATATATACCTTTCAAAATAAAGGCGTGGTTCTGTCACAGTGCAGAGAAGAACGATGGTGGATGTTGCTGCATTTGGGACACTTCATTAGTTCTGCAGAAAGTTTCCGGTTCATTTTTAATTATTTCCAGATCATAGAAGGTTAGAGAAAGTCCAGTTTTATCTGATCAAAGCTGTAACTTTTATTTTAAACAGCAGTTGTTTCTGTTTCAGCTCATTAGAAAACCTGGCAGGGTTAGTAGATGTGCTGCTTTCAGGCGCTGCAGGAGTTTGCACCACTTTAACTTTTTACTTAATAAGCACAGACTCTGATATGTTATCCTGTGGTTCTGTTTTCTGTCAGAGAGACTCCAAGGCTCTGATCTCACCTCCACTTCGACTTCACACTCGAACACAAACACCCGTTGATAAGTCGTTTGGACTCTCAGCTACCTGCCTCTGAACACAAACACTGACAGCTTTATTTGGCCATCCTGCTCGGCGCTGAAAATCAGGGCGCTGATAATTCTGCAGCACATTGATATCTCCTTAGAGCTGCTGAGCACCGACATGAACGCTGTGACCTTTAGATTCAAAAACTCATCTCATTCAGCCATTTCTCCTGCTTCTGCCTGCTTGTTTTGGTGCCAGCGCACCGTGGGCGTTTCTTAGACACATGAGCTTTTATTAAACTTTATTGGCCTTTTTCTCTTTTTCTTTCCTGCAGTTGTTCAAGAAATCCGTGGGCAGAGCAAGGCATTATCACGGTCAAGGTTAGAGGTTTGATTCCCCGAGGAGCTGCACAAACCTGGAGAAATAAGCCTGTTTCTTCCAGTTTTCATTCCTTCTCCTGGTAAACACTGGTTCATGGCTGAATGTGTGGGTCCACCTGACCCCATCACTCACAGCATCACCTGCGTTCGGTGACTTGGTTTATGTGGGTCACACATCGTGTGATGCCTGCAGCTGGACATACTTCGGCTGAGGATGTGGCTAAAGATACCTACATGACTCGGTGGTGATTTCTGATCCACACGTGAACCAACATGGAACTTCTGAAATGATTAAAACTATTAAAGCTCCACTGTTGTCTCATCAGTCAGAAACTTTGGCTCTCCTCAGCATGCATTTTGTTGAGTTCCTGTCTGGTCTTTGTGTTTTTCTGCCAACAGTGGAGCCTTCTGGTCTTCTTCCATCATTAGAATTTAAAATGTGGTGGATGGTGGGATCAGAAAGTGAACCACCATGACCCTGAAGTTCAGACTGAGTGGTTTTGGATCTTTTTCTACCATCCACACTATCCAACTGATCAACCCGTGGTTCCATTTCCTCGGGTCCACGCCCTGGGACTCATCAACCTTCTACTTTTTAATAACCTGTCAGCTGTAGTCAGAGGAACAGAAAGCTGCTTGTAGCCTTTAGCTTTAACATGGACAAAACCAAACCATGAGGAGGAAGACACAAGGAGACAGGCGTGACCAGGACATGAACAAAACATATCAGATAAGCTAAGAAACAGAATGAAACACTAAGCTGAGTTTATATAAGCAGAGGCTGATGAGGAAGTGGACACAGGTGACTGATTAGGAACCACGGACAGGTGAAGTGGGCGTGGCAGGCTGACTGGAGAACTGCTGAGCTGAGGGCAGGTGAACAGTGACAACATGACAACAACCTTAAATCAGAGAAAGAACTCTGTTTGTTCCCTTTAAACAGCCGAATGTCTCCTGAGATACTAATTATGGTCCAACACTTAGTTTGAAATGTGACGAGAATGCAAAGATCTCTTCAGGGGAACAAATCCATCCATACTGTTTTATCAGATCTTTGTGAAATAAACAACAAATCATTTCAGTTTTTGTTTACTTTATCCCATATTAAAGACATGCAGATATAAATTAGGCAAACACTTTTACCTGAATCATTTTTAATGAAGTGTTTCAAAGAGCTTTAAGGGACAAAAACACATTTATATCAGATTTTACCACAGGTGACATTTTTATTGTTGCTTATACTGCCTGTTTGTTCATCTGTCAGTACCAGGAGTGGGGTTTGAACCCACGAGGACTTCTGTCCACTGGAGCTTAAATCCAACGCCTTAACCACTCGGCCATCCTGGTACAAGAGTGGCCACCTGCTGCAACGGGTCATTAACAGAATCAGATGTTCTGGAGCAGGAAAACATCTAAAACATGCAGGATTGTGGACCCTGAGGACCCTGAGGACCATGAGGACCCCTGAGGACCACTGAAGACCCCTGAGGACCCCTGAGGACCACTGAGGACCCCTGAGGACCCTGATGACCACTGAGGACCACAAGGACCATAAGGACCACTGAGGACCCTGAGGACCCTGAGGACTCTGAGGACCCCTGAGGACAGGACTGGAGACCACTGAGGACCCCTGAGGACCCCTGAGGACAGGACTGGAGACCATCAACACAGACTAGTTGATGATGAACTGGGTCATTTAGCTACATCCAATTTTTCACATCTTTAAATTGTTTTCTGTTTAAATATTACATTTTTGTCTTTTTTCTCTTTTTATGACAGTTTGTCTTTAACTGCCATTTTGTCATTTAAACCTCCTTTATTTGGTGTTTATGGTGGAAAGAATTTGCTAAGAAGGTCATTTTTGTCATCCAACCATCTCCTGGGATTAAGGCTCAAACCCTGGGAAATGAATGAACACGTTTCTGGAAGGCATACAAAGGTGACGAAGAGAAGTTTTCTGCTGTCATATTTTCAGTCAGCAGACAGAAACTCAGAGGTCCCAGCATGCCTTTCTGTCTCTTCACAGGTCAGAGGACAGTGCGACCTCCGTCTCTGTTAGATAACCTCCCAGAAACATGGCTGCCCATCATATACGTCTGCTCTCCTGAACAGAGGGCCGTCCCTCTTCTTTTCTGACGCTGTGTACACATATGTGGGCGTGTGCTGAGTCATACGCGTCACATTAGTTCATTATGTGTGAAGGTGACACACAAAGGTTGTAGGATAAGTGGAACTGTAATGATGCTGCAGGTTACAAAATGAAGAGGACGAAAAGACAATCAGGTTCCATTCTCTCCTCAGATTTTAATCTAGACTGAACTGTTGTCGATTATCAACGCACCTCCTGAACCTGGCCTCGGCACAATGGCTGCTTAATGAGAGCGCAGGTGATTGGAGAGGCTCATGTGCAGCAATAACAACCAGGAGGACATTCATCACTGATTAGGCTGTGCTTTGCATCCAGCCACAGCACCCAAGTTTGAAATAATCACAGCAGAAAACATGCTCAAGGGTTTAATGGCTCTTCGGAAAAACAAAAACATCTCAGATGCAATGAAGGTTTTCCTCACAATTAGAAACTACAATTAAGAGTTGGAATTAAAAGAAATGGTGCCAGTAGAGTTTTATAGGAACAAGTTTATTTGAAATGAATGCATTAGACACAATACAAGAGGCTAAACTCTGAAATCTAACCTTCTGGATTCCCTGATTCCACATGAAAAACCTTAGCAAACACAGAACCAGCTATAATTCTGTCATTTCTACAAATATCAGGCCAACATCTGGTGTGATTGTAGCTGAGAGTCATCCCTAAAACATACTCTGAGTGCTAACAGATTATAAAAAGTCTGATTTAATATTTGGCATGCTAGTTTCATTCATTGTGTTCTTGATGTGGTAACAGAACTCACTTTAAAACAATGCTCAGATTTTACATTTAATATATGAAATGATCTGACTCTGACTGGAAAAACCAGCTGTTGTAAACATTTATATCCTAATGCAGTTGGATTTTACTAAATTGCTCAAGGGGCCATTATTGTCATTATGTACATTTAATTTACAATTTAAAATATAGTTTTACTTTAAATAAACTCATTGGTGGACCAGACTGAGCTCAACCACGGGCTGGATGTGGGCCCCAGGCCACCAGTTGAGTAGCCCTGTCCTGTTGTCTGTATTCTTGCACGACAAACTATTTGTTTAAATTGTTTCCAAATGTCCTTTTTTACCCTAAATGTTCCATCTCCTGCTCCAGGGGTCCCCAAGGCTGTGTGCTGGGGTTCTTTGACCCAGTTAGCCACACGCAAAGCTTCTGCTGTCACTATTCAGCTGCAGTTTTCCTTCGCATCATTTTTTCTGGTTTTACCTCAGCTTCAGTCAATAAAGCGATAACATCTTCAACTAAGACCTGCTGAGAATAATCTGTAAGTCATCCAATAAGACTTTGATGACACATCAAACAGACACTGACTCTTACACAACAATGGCTGCAGACACCTGGTAGTCATGACCGGGACACCTCTGATACGACTCCTCTGCTCATCAGTTGACCTGTCTGATGGTCATGTTTGTTCGGACTCTAACTCCGCTCGGACGGAGTTTCCCACTCAGCTCTTGGTTCAGGTCATGGGACGGATGGATG
>NC_051433.1:490011-504081 GCF_001649575.2 Kryptolebias marmoratus
CCACAGACAGACAGATGCACTGCAGGATCAAATGGATTTAAAGAAGTTTATAAAAAAAAGGCTAATTTTCCTTTAAAATGTGCCATAAAAGCAGAAGTTCCTGAGCAGTTTTTGAGGAAATGTAAATTTTTCCTGCTGTCATGACGAGTCAAAGCTTTAGCTTCAAAAATAAATGTAACAGGAACACTCTCCTCATCATCCTCCCTCCCCCGAACGCTCCAGTAGCCGAAGTGTTTCTGCGTTTGGCTGCCGAAGGCCTGGAGCTGCAGATGGCCGGCTCGTGCCCAGTCCGAAATCTTCCTCTCAAGATGGACGGCTGGACCGGCTCCCGCTCTGCCGCCGGCCGGCTGCAAACACAATGACGAACGTCCAGTCACCGAAGAACAGAGCACAGAGAGAGAGAGCGAGCGGGCCTCGAGTTGACCTTTAACCCTCCACCTGCTGCAGACGCATGAGACGCGCTCACTCAGTCTTTTATTCATCTGCTACCCAATATCTCCCAAAATAGCAGCACGGAAGGCTCAGAAATAACCGTTTGTCAGGGTATTTTAAGTCAATTAAAGCAATGAATCAGAGGATGAACGCTGACTTGTTTTCCTGTCATCGTCTCTAAACTTCTGTCATTAACAGGAAACTTCTGCTTCCTTCCTCACCAGTTGGTTTCAAACTTCTCTTTGATGCATTTTAATATAAAAACAACAAAGAGCTCTGTCCTAATTCCATGCCATTAATTAATCAGAGTGTAGGTGTCTTAATCCTGTCCAACACTGTAAAAAGGGATTTTGAACAGAATCAACAATGAAGATTAGTTACATTTTATTCAAGGATTTTAGGATTAAATTATCCTCAGTGTTGTCCAACGGTCCTGCTGCTGAGGAGGAGGAGGAGGAGGACTCAGCTGAGGGACGGACTCACCTGGAGGACGGACTCGGCTGGAGGACGGACTCACCTGGAGGACAGACTCACCTGGAGGACAGACTCACCTGGAGGACGGACTCACCTGGAGNTTTTCCAGCTGCTGGATTGGAACTCGGTCCTGTTCTTAATGCCTTCAGGACAGCTGTTCTCTGGAACCATCTGCTGAACTTTTCTTTTACTACTTGTGTCCTCCGTCTGCGGCAGCGTTTGTGGACAGATGTCTTGTCTTTGTGGAGGTTAGATGTATTTAAATCTGCACCCTCCACGTGGTCAAAGTCACCACCGAGTAAATCAAATAAATAAACAGAACCAGAGCTCATTCCAACCTGGGAAACCTGTGAATTGTGTTAGAAGACATGGACTGTCTCACCGCGGTGGACAGGTAGCTAAAAGCAAGCAGAGGACAAACGAAGACGTTTCAGTAGCGTCCTCTGCAGGAAACCTCAGTCTGACTCAAACTTTCTTTAAACGTTGGATCCGAACAGTGTGGCCACTTTAATCCATTCCAGCTGAATATTTTATATTTGCCCACAGAACTTATCTCCTTTTCATTTAATTTAGTTGGGAGACGTTGGGAGTCTTAATAATTTCTCTCAGTTCGTGTCAGAGGGATAATACCGTACGATACCCCTCCTTCTTTATTTTATTGTTTCTTTTCCTGAGTGGGACTTTCTCTGATTAGTTTGGCTCTTTTGTGTCACCACAAAGGGAACGGCTCTTATCGGCCTTCTCGGAGTTTCTCTGTGCCTTCGGGATGAAAAGTGTCTGTATTTAAGCATCCAGCTCCCTGCAGAGGTGCCATGATTGGACGTTTCCAGCTGAACTGCTGGGACAAATGGAAACACGATGCATTTGTCCAACTTCTTCATGTATGTGATGCTGTTCTTGCTGTGAGCGTGGTTTCAGCTGATTTTCTTCTCAGGCTCAAAACGAGAAGAATATGATGCTCCCTTCATGTATGAGGAAATAAATCAAAGAAAAGATCAATTACAAAGAAGAAAATGTGTCTGAGGAGAAAATTACACGTTTAAGTCTTACATTTGGATAAATGACCATTTTTAGATCATGGATATATTTAATGTGTGCCGACTTTTTAAACTGTAAAAAACTTTTGATTGATTTTACATTTTAATGAAGAAAACACTAAACATTTCAAATTTAATTTTCCAACAGCTTTAATTATTCAGCTGCTGCTTCAAGAAGCAGAATAAGAAACATTTCATCAACTTTTGAAACTTGTGATGCAGGATGCAGCAAAGTTTGACTTTTTCTTCTTTTTGTTTCATCAAATAAAAAAGAGCTCCACGTTCCTTTCTTTCTTCTGTGGATTTACTGTGCGCTTTCAGTAAAACCACAAACATCTGCTCTGTGTCTGGAAGCAAATCGATAGCCAATTAGTTACAGTGGAGGAGTAATTCAGGAGGCTTAAAGTGCTGCGAACAGATGCGACACTGGAAGACTTCCCCTCTCACATGAAGCTCTGCAGACCCGGCTTCAGGAGAGACAAACTTCTTCTCATCGAAAGAAACAACGATGTAAGAACTGAGGCTGAGGCTGCTGTTAGGCTCTGTAAGTCTCAGTAATTCTCCTTCATGGAGGAAAAATCATCACTTTCCTACAGATGTGACACATCAGGATGTTTCTCTAAGCCATCAGTGCCCTTTCAGTGAAAATCTGTGTTTTTTAATTCAATTCAACCAGTCAGTGAGGTAGTTACTTCTGATACTCGAGTATCTGCTCTCAGTTACATCAAAAATGTTGTTTCATTTTTTTAAAGACAGAAAACTATAGAAACCCCTCCTCACCCCTCTCTCACCCCACCTCACCACTCTGATCCATGCAAACACTGAGGAGCAAACAGATCTTTAGTCCTGGAAACTGGAAAAGGAAAACCAGAATCCTTTAAACCTGATCACTAATTTGTTCCTCGACAACAACGAGTTTCGATGGCGGCACACAACCCTGCTGAAAAACGACCAAGTTTAATTTATGGCTGCAGAAGAGAAATTTAATTGAACTTTGTGGGTAATTTAAGTGCATAAAACTGTCCCTGGAACTAATCAGCAGACTCAGTTTTGTGACAGTTTTACAAAGTCGTGATGAAAAATCCTCTTCTGTCCCCGAGAGCCAGATCCTGGATCTTCTCCTTCATCAAGGAGAGAATCCTGGAGATTTATTGATACCTGGCACCATTTTCACAATAATACAGGAAGAAAAATGACACATTTAGTTGGAATGGATGGTTCAGAGAGGACATGTGCTGAATGGAGCCAGAAACTAAGTGCAGAGGTTTGGACTGAGTCTCAGATTAAAAAGCAGTTGTGTACAAGAACCTCACCCATTCATCACCGATGCTTCTTCCTCTCCTCTGACTTATCTGTGCTCCTCTTCATCACTGTCTCATAGGGACTGTCTTCCTCTCCTTCCAGTCAAACCAGCAGCCTGGCTTTGATGCAGGAATCCTCACCTGTCTCTGGTCTTCTCAGGAATCCTCACCTGTCTCTCGTCTTCTCAGGAATCCTCACCTGTCTCTCGTCTTCTCAGGAATCCTCACCTGTCTCTGGTCTTCTCAGGAATCCGTCTCGTCTGCTTCTGTCTCTAACAGAAGGAGGCAGAAAACGATCACCTATGTTTTCAGAAGCTGCCGTTTCCTGCAGGCGATTCAAGGATGAAGAATAACAGGAGAAACTGAAATGTTTGATCTTTTGATCTCCTGGACCTGCTTCTCCATCTTTTTTCATGTCAAAGATTTAATTTTTTCTGTACCAGGCTGTTTTCTGTCTTCTCCCAGGTTTAGTTTCTGCAGCTCAGAACTGATGTATTCATCACAGAATTAATCAGTTTTAACAGGTAAAAATACATAAATATTCATGTGTGTCACTAAAGTCATGACAGCAACACAAGTTTCCAACTCAGCTACGATTCAGACTTTCAAACATGTTTTATTTCTAATGTCTATATTTAACAACAGTTTTTTTTAGGTTTTATGCAAATCCTTGCCCTTTGGTGTCCACAGGGTTTCTTCTCTTGGTTGCAAACTCACAGTTCAGTAAAACTGCAACAGAAAATTCACACATTTTCTTTCAATTTTTCCAGTTATGAGAGATTTTATTTTTTTACCAACTCGATTAAAAGCAGCTCAGTGAGATGCCTCTTTTAGGATATTTTCTGCTCTAAGACCCTGAACAGAAAGGATGCACTGTCAACGTAGACTTTAATTTTAAATGAATCTGTAAAAGATGCAGCTTGTGATAATGTTTCTAAGGAACCTTTAAAAACCGGCTGTAACGTTGTTCCCAACTCGAACCATGAGCAGAGAGCACCTTCGCTCACCTGGAGCTTCCTGTCACTTCCTGTCACTTCCTGTTACACACAAAGGGTTTAATGATGGAAAAGCTCTGCAGTTCAGTTTGCTGAAAAAGGTTTTAGTTCTTTCTGTTGGTCTGAAACTCACTGCTGACATGAGAGAACTGAAATATTTTACTTTCCTTTAACCTTTAGGTTTAGAATAAAAGGTACAGGTAAGCGTCTCTGACATCACCTGGAAAAAGATGAATGACTGAATTTCAAATCTTTAGTTTAGGTGGATTTTGAGAAAGAGCAGGCTGAGAAAATCCATATAATTCATCTCTGAGGGAAAACAGGAGAGTAAAAAAACATTAGCAAATTCCTCACGATGACATCTGTCACTTGAAAACAGCCTAAACGTCAGAGAAGCGGAGCTGACTGACAGTTTGTTGTGTGACGGAAATGCAAACAGACAAAGTCATGGCAGCAGCTGAGTAAAGTCAGAACAGCAGCAACACAAAGGCAGGAAGCAGAAAGCCATTTCAAATAATATTGGCAGGCGCTGCTCGGCTGGCACCACCTGAAGGAGACGAAAGGTTCAGAGTCGATTCTCTGAAAGGAAGAAGCTTTTTGTTTAGAATAACCAGCCGTTGTAAAGGAACCTTCAGACATCGGTGAGACTGATGAGCGTTTTCAGCCGTTAATGAAAGCCTCTCTGCCGTCAGCACAGAGTCTCCAGGATGGGAGAGTTTTACAGTAAGTTGGTACCTGGGCTGCAGCACATCGAAGGAAACATTCCCATCATACCTTCCATGCTTTAAACACACTGACTGTATTATCTGTGAGGGCCCCTGAGGGCCCGAGGGCCTGAGGGCCAGGACGTGCCTGCTGGTATATAACGTTCAGGAGAGAAGTGGGCATTGTTTAAAGACAGGAATGTAAACCTCTCAGTACGCTCTCCAGGACCTGTCAGAACGTGTCTGGATCGCTGTAACTTTGGAAAACCTTCAGTGTGCAGACAGTCATCATGTTCTGAAACCAGGAGGAACTTTTTCACACATGAAGCTGCGACTGAGACGCCCTCCGGCCTCCTCAGTGGGATTTCTGAACGAGCCGAGGGACACGAGGGGTCGAAACCACCCGGCTCCACTGATGAGCCTTTGTGCTGACAAGCAAGGCAGTAACAGGCTCGGTAATGTGATGTAGTGATGGCGGAGGGTTAGATACGTCCCTAAAGTGACGGTACTAAGAAGAACCAGCTGCTCAGCCGCCTTCATCGGCTGAGTCAAGGCCTGCCGTACGAGCAGTTCACTGATGGCTGACACCCACAGAATCACTCGCTTGAACTAGTTAAAGACAGTTTTAGGCGACACATAGCATGGTTACTGATGTCACGATTAGGTGGGCGGAGCCTAGGATCTATAAGAGTCGATGATTCCTTGGTTCCAAGCTTCTCTCTGCCTCGTCCATAAGATGCTGTGGACAGAAGTCCCAGAGCTGCCCTGTAATCATTTTATTAAGAATAAATAGTTAAACTTTAGTTCTTTTAAAGGGTAAATTGTCGGAGTTCTCCATCCTCTGCGATGAAAGGACCAGAAGTGAGCCAACAAAAGTCTGATCAACCAGCCACAGGTTTTAAAAGCCTAAACAACAATAAACAGATTTATTAAGGGAGAAAGTAGCTCGTTGAGGCACAGAAATGTTACATTTAGTTAATTAATGGTTAACAGCAAAGATGGTAGAAGTTAAATCATCATGCTGTGAAACTGATTTAATGTGTATGCTTTCATTTCTGAAGGGTCTGTGTCAAACTCTTTCACAAAGAGCATTCTGCCTGCAGAAAACTTGTTGCACAAGCTGTTGGAACATGTTCAGAATGAAAGTGATCAAGAGACACGAGGAAAACGAGAACATTTCAGGACTCTTTGGAGACTCCCTGTTTGTAAACTAGTCCCCGACTGCAGATATCTGGTTTTAGCACTCACCAAACAGGATTTTCTGATGTTCTCCCATGCTACCTGCAGCCTGCTTCCTGTCAGCAGCCAGCCTGAGCATCTGTGGAAAACAGAACTGATTTTGAACACAGTGATTCAGGCCAAATGAATCCAGTTTGAAGGAACAGCACTTATGTTGGAGCGGGTGTTTGCTGTCTGCATTTTACATTTCAACAGAAAACAAAGCCTCTTTGCCTGTGCTGACTTTTATTATGCATGAAGCCCCTGAGAAGTCCTATTAGCATGCATTACAATTAAACCCCATGTCTTCTCCTCCCTTCACACTAAACACTTCCTGTCTTTTCTTATTTATCCCCTTCTGTCTTCTGCATCTGTCACTTCTCTTCAACGGCCTCTTCGTTCCATCAAATCGTCCTCGTTGAGGTCAGTAAGTGGTTTTTCTATCAAGTGCAATCATGCACACTCCGTTTTATGAGCATACACACATCTCCTCACAGCGGCTGCCCTGAGGAGCTGACACAGACATTCTGAGACCACCAAGAAGATGAGACACCAGGATAAAAAAAGAAAATGAAGGGGGGTGCGTCAAATAAGAGTGTAAACAAAAGAGGGGGAGTGAAGATAATAAGATGGGAGTAAAAATAACTGCAGAACCAGAGGAGGCTGAGTGGAGGGATAGAGGCAGCAGCTTAGAGATTAGCATGACTATTAACTGCTGTCTGACTGCGGCACTCATTAAAGTCCACTGCAGAGACACTTTTTATTTCTGCCTGCCTCACACTGCTGCTGCATC
Source organism: Kryptolebias marmoratus (assembly GCF_001649575.2). Lineage (NCBI taxonomy): Eukaryota > Metazoa > Chordata > Actinopteri > Cyprinodontiformes > Rivulidae > Kryptolebias > Kryptolebias marmoratus. The sequence goes on from NC_051433.1 coordinate 496,966, forward strand.
TGTCTGCACGTCTGACTCTTTCTGTGGAGCAGCTTCTAATCTCTGATGTTAAAGGAGCAGGAGCAGCTTCATGCTCTCCACTGCAGGGTGGATGAGGGGGAAATAAAGCTGCAACCCTCCGTCTGATTGGCTAACAGCACGCGGGTTCTGTGGGCATCAAAAACACTGAAATGAGCACGAAACTAATAATGAAAGTATGCCTGCTGTCTTGCATGTCAAAGTACGGCGATGATAAGTAATAACTAACATTTCAGTAGTGTCCTCCATCAGATTAAATCTCAAAAGTGTGGGCTGCTGACGATGGGGGTACGAAGCAAGCTGAGGAGAGGGCAATGTGGCAGCAAAATGCTGTGCACAGTCTTCAAGCTGTGCACAAACACTGGCCACTCAAAACACGGTTTGTTGGTAACTTGGTTGCAAACGCTCAGAATTCAGTGAAACTGCAAGAAGAAATCTGCATGTTTTAACCCAGTTTTCTCCCAGTTTTCTCTCAGTTTTCTCTCAGTTTTCTCCCAGTTTTCTCTCAGTTTTCTCTCAGTTTTCTCTCAGTTTTCCCTCAGTTTTCTCTCAGTTTTCTCCCTGTTTTGAGTTTGAGTTACCAACCAGCCTCCAGAAGCCCAGCCAGATATTCCCTAAAGGAGCATCATGTCCTCTGAGCAGAACTCCCTCAGCAACAGCTGGGGACAGTACTCACCATGAATCTTTACATCATAAGGTCTCCAAGTGAAAGCTGTTGTGTGCTTGTTTGTGTCTGCAGCTTGTCTTACTGTAGCTCTAATAATACCAGCAGGCTGGCGTCACGTCGGGGCAGCGCTGACTGGCAGACAGACAGCTGCAGAGGTCAGGTTACAGATGAGAGATGTAAAAATAAACAGGGAGGCTGATAAGAGGAGAGAGAAGATGTGAGCAGAAAGCAGGTGCCCTGCAGAAACAAAGAGCTGCTGTGACACAAACCATGAGATTGACTGTCAGAGGAAATAAGTTTGGCTGTTCTGCTCTTTGTCCACAGAAGCTTATCGGTGATAAAAATGTGTGTGTGTTCGAGCATGAATTTGTGCACATTTATACCGCTGTAGCTGTCAACATTTCGGACAAATCTTAAAAAGAAAAAAAAACTTATTTAAAAATCAACATTAGAACTGGATGTTTGCCCCAGGAGAACAGAAAATATCTAAAAAAGATTCTTTACTTCCTCCTTCTGCTTTCTTTCTTTCTTTCTTTGACTCATTTTGGGTTAAAACTGATTATTATATTTCAGGGAGGGTTGTGTGGAGCTTGTCTGAGCAGTCAGTATGTTACCTGCTGTTTCAGTTTGGAGAATCATAAGAAAGTTATTCAAGATATCCATGCTGATTTTATTTACTGTCTGCAGTTGTTGTTTCAGGATCAGAGTCACAGAAAAAACAATCACAACAGAATACAACCAGCAGTGTTTCTGAACACAACAGCAATAATATAAACCTCTGTTTCATGTAAAAAAGCAAAGTTTACTGTTATTTCTGACTTCTCGCTGCCTGCTGCAGGTAAGACACTGACTCCATCTGTCTGACCTGTCAAACATTCCTGCAGCAGATGGAGGGGAGACGATTAACACAACACTGGAGGAACTGAAGGTAAAAAATGAGGTTCTCTGTGGTTCAGAGGATATTTTACTAACAGACAGACAAGCCCGACACAGGTGATTACATGATTGCCCTCCCATGATGGAGACAAGCGATGATGAAGAAGAGGAAGGACTCTCGGATCATTTATTGGACCGTTCACCAAGCCTCTTGGTTTGTTTGTCCTTGAGGACAAAACTGAAGACAGCAGAGACAGAAAATCTTTTTTCTGCTGAGTCAGGCTGTTTGTGCTGAGTCACTGTCTGTCTGCAGCTGCTGGTAAAAACCAAACCTTCAGCTACGTTTTACTCCTCTGCTTCCAATGAAATAAAAATAATTCAAAGCTTTTTTCCTTCAAAGGGTTCCAGAAACTCCTCGTTCTTCATGTTTTGTTCCAGCTGTGAAAAAAAAGGCAAACCTACGGTGGCTGAGAGGGCTCAGTGCATTAAAATGTGTCATATTTTCACTGATTGAAACATGCTAACTGTAAGTAGTCCCAGGAAACATCAGGATAAAGAACCGCTCTGAAAACACAACTAACAGCTTCCAGCCCAAACGGACCCGAGCTTCTCCGGATGTGCTGCTGCTGGTTTGTGTCGCTGAAACGATCCAGCAGGAAGTCAAACAGAAAGTTTGTTAGAAAATCTTAAATCACAGTGAAAGAGCCTGTTAATTAATGTGAACAGATTGTTTTTTTCTTGGACCTGTTGTGTGTTTGGATGTTGTGTGTTTGGATATTTTCTGTTTATTTGCTGTCAAACATTTTCAGATCCTCTCTGAGACGTTCTTCACCCCGAACTTCTTTCCTGTTTTATTTTATTTGTCGTTTCTGAAAATTTCCTCATAAAACAGGAGACATCAGGAGTTACAGAGTGTGTTTTTAAAGAGATAATCTATTCAGAAAGTCCAGGATGTATATTTCCTACAGTCTGAGGTTCGACTGTAAAACAAAGAAAAACACGAGGATGTTAAATCCAAGAACCAGTCTTTTCATGGACCGATGTCGGAGTGGACCTTCTACTTAAACTACGAGAACCCAAAGTGCAGGACAGTGTTGACATGTCCACATACGGGGACATAAAGGACACTTTGTTTTTTCTGCAGCAGGGGGTTTTCGTGTTGGAGACGGTTGGAAAGTAATAAAAAGCTTTTTGGCCTCAGATTATTTGGTGAAATAAAAAACTTTTCTGCTCTTTGCTCTATTTTAGGCTCCTTTTGTTCCTTTCAGGACACAAACATGTGGACCCGTGTGGACACAGGTTACGTCTGTTTTCAGTTTCTCTCAGACTTTGTTGCACTTCAGCGAACGTTTCAGGAGAAGACTGAAGGAGCCGGGAGGACTCAGAGAATATACAGTACGTTTAATTTGTCTGAATACACAAATAATCTTAGTGCACAGCTGCAAACACGTGCATTAATGTGAGGGAACGTAATGAGTTGGAGGAAACTTCCTGCTGTGATTATTAATTACACCCACCTGTGTGTCTGCTCCTCTCACGTTCTCCCACCCTCCATCTCCCTGAACGTAATGACCCAGCTCCTCGCCGCGCTGCAGGGAATCAGCACCGGCACACACCAACGATAATTAAGGGTGGAAACGAGGAAAAAGAGACACAGGAAGACATTAAGCTTTACAGGATTTTCAAATGGTGATTGGGAGCGAGTGGATAAAGAAGTGGAGGGTGGAGGAGTGATGGAGGGAAGAGGTTTGTTTGTTTCCCCCGAGGAGAAACTCAAACTCCCAACGATTCACTGACTTTGTAGCTCTAATCGGCTTCCAAACGAAACTATCTGAGCTCAGATTATTGATGAGTTCAGACTAAAATCAGATGAACTCATGCAAGAGGAGAGAAACTCAAACTAACGAGTGATGAAGTTCTGATGGGGTTTTCACTGACGTCACCGAGAGCAACATCCAGTAACTCAAACACCTGATGCTGATGATGAACCTCTTTAGCTCCTTCGTTTAGTGGATGTTTTTTATTTTATTTTGTAGAATAAAGTGTCATTGTTGTCTCTGGTCCAATAAACCAACTCGTTCTGGATGAAACTGTTTATTATTACCTACCAGCACAGAAAACCTCTCCCTGTTTGGTCATAATCCTCACCTAAATCTGAGTAAAGGTCAAAAATGATCCCAGCAGAATCGGTTCATATGAGCTGGTTTATTCTGGGCTCATCAACACGTTTATTGTAATGAGCTTGTTTTGTTTCATCACACAGACAGATTTGTCTCCAGATGTTAATCGTTCTGACCAAGAGTTAAATCCTGCAGCTGTCAACACTCTGTCTGATAAACCTGAGCTTCGTCTGGGAGCTGCAGGCTGTAGGAGACATATTGGCAGCTACTGCCCTTGATTTTTACAGAGAATAAAGTCAAATATTGCAGCAGGATGAGATGGAGAACAAGCTCAGGCTGGTCATCAGCTGCTTTGTCTGAACTGGAAAGAAGTGATGCTTTCCACAGCCTGACGGAGACAAAAGAGACAAATCTGTCAAGTTGAAACCAACTTTAAATGGCTGTAAAGACATTAGTGTGGATAAAGACATGACTGGGTTCAGTGTGGGAGGAGTTAGAGGAGCGATAACAGCATCAGAAATGAACAAAACTAACAAAGGAGAATATTTCCAGGGAAGGACAGGATTAAACCTGAAGAGAGGCTAAATAAAGACAGGAAACTAACCTTTCATCCCTGAAAAGAGTCCTGAAAGCCAACATGTCAGCAGAGAAGCTAAGAAAAGCTCAAAGATTAGGCTGCACAAAACCAGTCCTCCTTTACTGGTTTAAATCCACCTTAAACAGAATTATCACACATACAGAGGAGTCCTCAGGAACAAAGCCAACAAAGAAACCTGCTGCCAAATCTGGGGTCACTTCATGAGTTCCCAGAGTTTAACCAAGTTCTGCAAACAGAGGAGAAGAACTACAGATCAGCCTGAGCAAACAGGAACATGTCAGCTAAGGTTGATGGTAGTTGAGAGTCACCCCCAACACGTCCTCCGAGCTCAGACTGATCGAACTAATCCTCTGCTGCGGGCGACATGCATCTCTGCAGTCTGCTGTTGTCTGTAGGAGGGGGAGTGAAGGGGGGCATGAAGCTCCTGCTGGTTTCTCTCTGATTCAACCCTCAGCTGAACAGAAGGTGTTCACCTCAGCAGCCACTTCACATCAACCTTTCCAATGACGGCCATTTAAAAAGAAAAGTGCAGGCAATTTAAAAAGAGTGGATGATTGTGAAGAAAGTCTCCTTTTCTCATCCAGACATCCTGAATCTGCTCTGAGGCCAGGAGGGGGGTGTTGGTGTCACATCAGCAGGCAGACTGGGGTCACGGGCGAAGCCTTTATTTTCTTCCTGTCACCAGGAAAGCTGGTGGTTCAAGATGGCTGCCACAGCTATTCAACTTTAGGAAACACAAAAATGTCTATGATTCAGTCAGTTTTACACAAACTGAGCTAAAATTCGGTGTGGTAGTAGCTGAGACTCATTCACCACCAACTGTGACACTGACTATTAAAGTCAACTCTGTCTGTTAGCAAAATATCTCATAAAGCCCTGGATTTTATTGCTACTCTCAGGACATGATCAGTGGATGTATGTCTACAGCTCCGTCGTTCTTTAACAGAAGATGGTCTGATACTCTAAGAATGCATGAAAACTGTAAACTGGATCCAAGTCCAAGCTCTCCATGATCCATGACATTCAGCTCTGTTCCGTTTGACTCATTGTCTGAATAAAACCAAAGACTGGGATCCAGCAGAACCTCCTCAGCTGAAGAAAATCTTCACTTCGTGTTGAATTCAGAGAGATGAGCAGCTCTCCTAAAGACAGAGATTTCAGCTTTTTAACGACTACTTTCTGTTTTCCGTTGAGCACCTGCTGTGAAGCACAGGTTCCTGTCACACAGTCAGGAGGTAAAGGTTGATTTATGGTTACAGGAACAGCTGGAGTTCCTCATGCTGGGGTGATGGTGGCGTGTTGTTCTATGAAGTCACGTCAGAGAACGTCAGAGAACGTGTACATACGGGCAGAAGAATGACTTTTATTTGTTCCTGGAGGCAAAAAGTCTGAACACTGAATATTTCTCTGGCAACACGCAGTCTGCTCAACACACACACACACACACACACACACACACACNGTCATTTTGATATATATTCATGTCACCTAGTAACAGGTGTTTTCTTGTCACAATAAAAGTCTTATTATTACTAGAATAAATTTAAATATCTGCCATTATAACTGTAGCCTACTAGTAAAAATAGTTTTAAAATATCTTAAAATCCTTAAATTTAAAGTGTTTTTTACAGTTAGATGTATTTCAGATACCTATAACCTAATTCTTCCTCGTTAAAATAAAAACTGACATCCTAAACATCAAGCAGCACTGAGATGATGTAAAAATATCTCCAACTTGACATTTTTTCTGAAGCCTCATTGATTTATAATCCCAGATCTGATGAGCGAGTTTTTACAGTGCACTCATTCTTCAGTTCCTGGCCCGGCCGGCTGCGATTGTTCATCAGCGTTCGGAGGGATAATTTGTGCGGCCCCTCCTCTCATGGTGGGTGTCCGAGGTCTCACCCCAACAGACGCCGGCGAGAGGAGCCCAGCTTCGTCCCAGATGATGTGGTCGGACGTGGGAAGCAGCCGCGGACCCTGGCAGTGGTGGGAGTTTGGCCCCGCTCAGCCTGACGATGACATGTGGGCGTCGGCCTGGACTCAGGCCTCCATTCAGGTGGAGGTTTGGGGACCGGGGTGGGAGTGGGCCGGTTCTGGGCTGGAGCTTCGGGTGTGGGCGTTCGGGACAATCATCGGATCTGTTTGGCAGAAACGGGAACAGCAGCGAGTGATGAATGCTGGGTCGTCTTATTAAGAATTATCAGAGCACTTTAATGATTTCCTGTCAAATTTAGGGTCAAATTTTCAAGAAAAATAAAACATGGAAGGTAATTTTTAAATTTCTGATGGAACGCAAAATTCCATCAGAACTGAAACTCCAAGCCTTCATTCTGATGTTTAAACTGTAGAGGAGTAAAGAGAACCAAAACTGCTGCCAGCAGCTCATTAGGGTCACCATGGTAACCACAACCAGGGTCTGTCACTCCCTGACTGCTGAGTTAACGAGAGGCAGACAGAAACAAACTAATAAGTAAGCCTCAGACAAACAGTCCGTTAAAAAGAGCCTTCATTTCCTGTTTGGAAGAGATTATTTTAAGTTACATATAATTTAAGACTATGAAAGATCTAAAACCTCAGTTCAGTCATTAAAGACCAACTTCCTGTGTAAACTCTGAGCTGTAGAGCTCCAAACAGGACCGGGTTTAGAGCTCCAAACAGGACCGGGTTTAGAGCTCCAAACAGGACCGGGTTTAGAGCTCCAAACAGGACCGGGTTTAGAGCTTCAACAGGACCGGGTTTGGAGAACAGGACCAGGTTTGGAGAATAGGACCAGGTTTAGAGAATAGGACCAGGTTTAGAGAACAGGACCAGGTTTGGAGAACAGGACCAGGTTT
>NC_051433.1:508544-511439 GCF_001649575.2 Kryptolebias marmoratus
CACACACACACACACACCTGTATAATATCTGTAATCCAGCCTCACACACACACACCTGTATAACATCTGTAATCCAGCCTCACACACACACACACACCTGTATAATTTCTGTAATCCAGCCTCACACACACACACCTGTATAACATCTGTAATCCAGCCTCACACACACACCTGCATAACATCTGTAAACCAGCCTCACACACACACCTGTATAACATCTGTAATCCAGCCTCACACACACACACACCTGTATAATATCTGTAATCCAGCCTCACACACACACCTGTATAACATTTGTAATCCAGCCTCACACACCTGTAAAACAGGTTCTTGATTATTACTGCAGCCTAAAATTAAATAAAATAAAAACTTCAGAGGGAGTTGAATGTTTGACAGAAGTTCTGTTGAATGATTGTGGCAAACAGGAGTCGAGCTGCTGCGATCTGCAGGGAGGTGTCAGGGAGGAGAAGCTCCATCCGACACAACTCCTCGTTTCCCCACACAGCTACGTTTGGAGCTAATAAATGCAATTTAGTAAAGGTCTCCAACGGGCTCTAAATTGTAAAATAAAGGAGAAAATCAAGACAAACAAACAACAACAAAAATCTTTTGTCACAATAATTGGTGCAAAGTTGACACTGAATAAAGCTGCAGCTGAACAATGCTGCTGATGGAACCGATTCTGACTCTTTGCTTTTATATTTAAGTGATATACTATCAACACCAGGCGGGCAAATTAAAACTGCACGGCAAAAAAAGAGTAATAATACTCAGTCAAAGCCATCCCCGGATAAATAAAGGTTATTAAGTGCATCCCTGGTGAGGAAAAGGAAATTGCTAAAGTAAAACAAATTTGAGCTTGTTGAGCATTCATCTCCTCCCCTCCGTCACCATCGCTCCGACTCGGCTAATCTGCTCTGCTCCGACATGCGTGAGGTCATAAAAACTGATTTGATTCCACCGCTCTGCTGAGAGCCACTAATTCCCAGTTTTTACTCTTCCTGTCCACACTGGGACGTCTTTACGTTAATTGAGATTCTCCCCCATGTGCACGCAAACATGCACACAGACAACTTCCTGCATTATGAGGGCGAGCCGGCCTCCTGTGGAAGATGTTTTTATCTGCAAACCATCAGAGCGGTGGAGAATTAGTGTCAGAAAAAGGAGGAAGAGAAAAGAAACAGATTCAAGTTACATTTTGGCTCAATTAACATTTCAATTTAAAAGAGCAGCTCCCATATTTGGGATTAGCTTCCTGTAGAAACATTTATAAACTCATGATAATGAGAACACGTTTTTATTTTATAAACTGGATGTTTGCCACACAGAAACCCTCTAATTTATGCATTATTTTATCCCAGGATGAAATAAACAGGAAACAGGATGACAAAAGGTGTGTGCAGGACTGAAACGACCCCATCATGTCTCTTTTTCTACTTTCCTTTCGTCACTCTGAGTAATGAGTCAGCACCAAACGTCAGTCTGTCTGCTTCCTGTGCTGCTCTAAGACGAACACACAGCCGGCCAGTCGGAGCGTGACCAGTCCCAGTTTCATCAAAACAAAACAAAAACCAGTTAACCCGTCACCTGACGGTAACTGGAACATTTCTGCTGCTGCAGCCTGAAACTCCAGCATCTGTCAGCTTCCTTCTCTGAAGCCCAGCAGGAGTTCCAGACTTCTGCTGTAATAATCTTAGATGATAATGATGATGAGCCAGCATGTATCTCTGTTAAACTTTTCCTCTTCTGCATCTTCAGCTGTCTGGAATTCCAAAGAAGATGCCAATAAACGTAAAGACTGATCTGTTATTAGCTGCAATAAAAAAGGACTTACATATTCTCACAAATGTTCTCACATGTGAAAATGAGCTTCAAGACTTGACCTTTAGCGGAAGCCCTGCTGTTGACAGAGCTCCTTCATCTCCACGGAGGACTTGATCTTCCCATGAAAGCGTTTGTCGACCCTGAGCTCGGCTTCAGGACTCATCAGTATTCAGAGGCCATCAGCGAAACGTTCTGCTCTGAACACGTGTGCTGCACAAGCAGCAGAAAAAGGGAACAAAATGAACATGTTTGGATAAAACTCTGAAATGTGAATACATTTCCACAGGCGTACTAATACCCCTCCTTTCTGAGTCACCCACTCTCTCCTTCTTCACATTAATCAAGGCAGATATGCAAATGAAGCTGGAGCCGTGCCTGACCGGAGAGTGGTTTCTCAGCAACAATATATGAAATGAAGGCAACTTGGTAAAATCAGAGTGTCAAAACAGCAAAGGGGAAAGCAGAATCTGCAGCATGTCAACATATTCTTGTATCAGAAGAACATATACTGAATGTAAAGGAACTAGAAGCTGCACCAGTCCAGACTCAAGGAAAACCTTCCATAAATATATGAGGGGAACTGTGGTTGGAGAAGTCTGTTAAACAATAGTTGTTTAGTATCAGTTAGTTGAAGCGATCTTATCAAACACAAACTAACATTGGGTGTGCCGGCAGCTGATCTTCACCTCCAGCACTAGAAGGACATGCAGGATCTCTGGTTGAAACCTCAGCATGCAAGCTGGAACACAAGATGCTGTCCTTCCTATTTCATCATTCATCTTTAATTTTAAATTTAAACCTGAGTTCAGGGAGCAGAAGTCTGGACAGAGATGCACCTTTTCCTTTTTCTCCAGGGAGAAACCAACGTGTTTCATCTGAGAGAAGGTCAGAAGGTCTCCAGAGCAAAACTTTGAACAGCATCAGCTGGTGGGATGTGCAGGAACTTTACCAGGTGAGCCCTGACCTCCTGACCTCCTGAGGATGAGCCCTGACCTCCTGAGGATGAGCCCTGACCTCCTGACCTCCTGAGGCTGAGCCCTGACCTCCTGAGGCTGAGCCCTGACCTCCTGA
>NC_051433.1:514312-514898 GCF_001649575.2 Kryptolebias marmoratus
CCCCAGCCGTCCCTCAGTCCTCCCTCAGTCGTCCCCTGTCTCTCCCCAGCCGTCCCCTGTCTCTCCCCAGCCGTCCCTCGGTCGTCCCCCGTCTCTCCCCAGCCGTCCCACGGCCGTCCTCAGTGCTGCTGCTCTCGGTGCTGCAGTCGACTCCTGCAGACTGGAAGAACTGGGGCAGGCAGCTCCTTAATTACTTCATTAATTCTAATCTGATCCAATTAATTACATTTTCCAGGCTCTCCCAGCTCCTCATCCGAGCAGCTTGGAAGTTCTCCTGGAAGCCAAGTACCGCTGCAGGAGACCTTGCATGTCCTCTGGTATGTTACACAAAAAAATAAAAAAGGAACTCAGCCACCCCTCCCCTCCTAAATCAATTATTTCTTTCCCCTGACCAAATAAAGACCCCCTCTCTGTTGTTATTCCCTAATTATTCAGCCTGGTGCTTGGTCCAATTTTGTGCTTTGACAGCACTTAAGTAGCTCCAGCAGCAGCCTGTTAGTTTAACCCCCCGCAACCCCCAACAGGCCGGCGGCACCCAGGTGAGGCGGCGCTGCTTCACGGTGCTGCCTTTTGTCAGAACACACTG
>NC_051433.1:514946-523743 GCF_001649575.2 Kryptolebias marmoratus
GGGGGGGGGGCTTTGTGGACAGAATATTTCAGGAGCATCAGCAAAAGATGAGTCAGATTTTGTTGCTCAGAGGAATTCAGTGTGAACGCGCTGCAGAAGTGCTGAGTTACTTCCTGTCATTTTCCTAATCAGTTTAGATTTATTGGTTATAGAGAGTTGAGTTGTGCATTCATCAGCCGAGCCTTTTGGTGAACGTTTGGAGCATAATGATACGGCTGCGAGGTGCTTTGGGTTTTCAGTTATTAAAATGGGTGAGGTGGTGCTAAGTGTGGTGTGATGGAGAATGAATAAGATAAAAGCAAAACAACACCACACCTGCGGGGGCTCTGGAGTGGTTGGGACAGGTACTGCATGCCAAATTAAAGTTCGAATTAAACTTTTGTTGTTCCTAAAGCAGAAAGCAGTGATTGTCAAACTTTTCATCAATACCTTTTATAAAATACTCAGCTCTATAAATGTGGCCATTATAGGTGAAGTTTAAAGACTAGGTCCAGTTTCTGATCCAACATAAACAAGCAGACTGACCTGGTTCAGCACCTACCTCTAACCTAAAAACCAAATCTGCTGCTTTTTCTGAAGTTCAGTCTTTAACAAACCCAGTTGGCTCAAGAACCCAAAGTCTGCTCATCTTCATCACCAAGGATGTGTCCTAAAGCTGTAACAGCAAGCCGAAAGATGCTTTAATCCTTTATGAGCTTCATTTATTGAATAAGCTTCACACTTTAGGTCCTGGACTAAACAAAGAGGTGAGATCTGAAGAGATGTCTCATCTCTGACTCCAAACAGCTAAAACACACCTCAGCTGGTTTCTGCTCCTCTGACACAACGTGAAGGGGTTTCCTCTCCAGAGACATCACCGGAGGAGTTTAACCATCATCTACTCTAGTTTCACAATAACTTCTGCTGCTGTTTTGATTTAAATAGTTTCTATTTGTAGCCAAGATTATATCTGTAGTCAGAGTCCAGTTTCAGATGGTTAATGAGCTTTAATAAACAGTAACAGTCCAATAAATATTTACCAAGTTATTCCATCCATCCATTTTCTTTTACCCGCTTCTCCATTCCAGGTTGCGGGGTACCAAATTATTATTATATTCAAATCAACACAGTCCTCTTCAGTTTTTTCTTACCAGTTTATAAGAAAATAAATCAAGTTTTCTGTATTTTCCTGTAAAAAAGCTCTGAAGTCAGGCTGTATGAGACTGACATCAGGTTGGATTTTCACGAAATGTTTCACAGAAATGTCTTCAAGACATCAAGAAAAGGTGTCAACTTCTGAAAACTAGAGTTAATATAAAGAATGATATTACAAAGTGATTTATTAGCTCCCACAGGTTAAAGCCACAGGAGGTTGGAGTAAATCCGTCTGGAAACAGTTATTCTCTCCTACTTCCTGCTGATTAAACACTTGCTTCAAAAGGCCACAGAAAACTGAGTCACACTCTTCAAACAGGAAGTGCAAAAAGCTTTGGGAAATAGAAACATTAAGTGTCCGTGAGTCAGCTTCCTTCTCTGACTGATGAACTTTTTCTTCTTTCAATAAACTCTCAGTTTTAAGACTTTAGTCCACAAATTTGTGCATATTTGTTGTTTGTAAATAAAGTCTTGAATTTGCATTTAGAGTTATTTACACAGAAGTAGACAGAAAACTGGAGGTTTACACTGAATGGCTCCATTAAACGAAGGTGTTCACCAGGATCAGCAGGAACATTAAACACTTACTACTTCCTGTAAAAGAAACGAACCGTCACAGAGACACGAAAACAAAGAGGCAGTAATCCTGCTGATGGCTCTGTGTCCAACCCCCCCCCGCAGCTGCAGACCAGCCTTTGGGTTAGCTCTGCAGCTCATTCTTCATTTGATTGGTGGAAGTTTGCTCATGAAGATCTGCCTCTGATCTGTTGAGTCTTTTGGTTTCTGATGGTTCCGAACAAAGAACTCATCAGCCGGTTCTGTGTAGGAAATCCTTCAGAACCCAGCAGAGAAAGGAAAAAACCCGACACAGATGTCATGAAAACCTTAGAACATAAATCTGTTGATCAGAAAGTTTTTATTATTAAAAGCTGCTTTAAGAATCATAACCACTTTGTGTGCAACAGCGTGCATGCTAGGCTGTGCTCCGCCCACTTCGTACCAACATGGCAGCCTGTCTCACTTCCATGATCTCATGAACATCCTTCACCAGTTAGTCTCCAACAGCCTCAGTGAGAAACCAAAAGCTCAGACACCAGAAGAACCCCCTCAGAACCGTTCTACCCGTTAAGATGGCTGCTTGGATAACCAGAAGGAACAGAACCACAGAACCTGCTGCTGTGGGGCATCCATTAATCCCTGCCTGATTGGGACATTTGCACATTAAAACTTACAACGAGTCAGAGTCGTAGTAAATCCTCTGCAGTGAATAAGTGAGTGGCAGGAAGCAGGAAGCTGTCACCGGCTGATAAAGCTCCATCACGCAGGGTTGGTAGCAGGTCTGCTCGCCTCACCGTGAGCTCCTGACGGCCTCGGCAGCCGGTCTGAAAGGTCACCTGGTTCTGCCGGTTCTGCCGGTTCTGCCGAGAGGAGCTGACCTGCAAACAGGAGCTGCAGATACTTTAATTTTCCTCTCATAAAAAATGAATGACTCCTGCCTTGTTTCACCCCTGGAGCTCCGAGTCTTGGTTGCAAACATCATCTCTGAATAATTGTTCCTGTTGAGACTCAGACACGTTGTTTCTTTTCTTTAATCCAGCTGTTGGCTGAGTGTGAAGTTAAAACAACAAACAAAGATAATGTGGCATTTTGTCATCTTAGATTATTGCAACAGGAAGTCGGGCTGGAGAGAAGAAAGTTGATGGATGGTGGATATTTTTAGTGTTTCCAGTTATTTAAAGTCATGTTTGTGTTTCTGAGGATTCTGAGGAGTTCTTTGGCTTCTTGTTTTAATAATGACTGCTGAGTCACTGATTGTTTTCTGATTCTTCCAGTTTCAGCCTCTCACTCGAGCTTTGTGGCGTTTTAGGAAAAGTTTTAAAGGAATCCTTTAAAACTTTTATATTCTTTAAAGCCTCGTTCAGCAGTCTGTCCTTCTGTTTAGTCTTTTTATTCCTCCTTGTTGTCTCTTTTTGTCTCTTTATCTGTCCTTATTGTCTTTTTGTCTGTCCGATTCTGTTTTTCTGTCCAACCTGCTTCTTATTATTATTTTTCTTCATCTTCAGATGTTGCAGCAACAGCAGTCTTTCAACTGTTTTCTGATAAAATCTCTACTACACAAGTTAGAATACTAGTTTTCTGTTTTTAGCTACTTTAAGCTGCTGTTCTGCTCATTTCAGCTACATTTCTTCTCATTTTACCTTCAGATTTCAGCAGAATCATTCAAACATTTTCACAGGAAACAGTTTCTGTGCATTAAAAGAAATCCATCCAGTAGCTTGGATTCAGTTATTTTAATTTATTCTTCATGATAAAAGTTTGGCCTTTAATTGTTGTCATCAGTCTGTTTTTTTGGGAACAGATGAACGTTATCATGTGTAAAAGCCAAGAAGAAGAGCAGCGGTGATGTTTCCTCAGCAGTCAGGCTTCAGTTGTTGCTGGGAGCTTACAATGAGATTATGGTAAATAATTACAAATGTCTTGACAATAATGAAGTGCTGCAGATAGCAATGCAAATGTAAGTATGGCACAGAGGAGAGATAAGAGTGGGTTGAGCCTGCTGTGGCGGCCATTTATAATACTGTTTGTGATAAACGTGTAAAATAACAGACATGGGTCAGTCAGGCAAAATGGAATTTCATTAGCAGCAACGTGAGAGGAGCCGAAACCTGCGAAAGGCCAGAAAAACAAGCAGAGACAGAAGGAAAAAATGTTTCATGGGATTGCCCTTGCTCTTATCAGTCGGCTCCATGCAGGCAGGAAGCAAACACAAAAAAGCAAGACTCAATAAAGCAGAAAAACTGTCTCCTGCGACACACACCTGCTCAGCGTTAAAACAAAATGCCAAGCTGAGAAACGACTGCTCTTAAAAAAATTGGTTTGGAAATTGGTTTTCTTTAAGAGTTCCTGAGCAGGTTTCTCTGAGAGAGAGAGAGAGAGAGAGCAAACCTCCATCCGTCTGTCAGTCTGTCAGTCTAACCCCGTCTGAATTACAGTCCAGTTGGGTGGAACAATCACCTGCAGCTGACAGAAACACGTGCCTCCAAACAGAACCATCAGCTGGATCTATCATCCAAACAGAACGCACAGATGTCAGGTTCTGTTTGCTTTTTGTATTTTGTGTCTTGTTTTCTGGTTTCTTTTGGTTTATTGTTGTTGTTGTTTCCCTGTTTTCTGCCTGTTTATGTCCTCAGTCAGCACTCGTCTTCCTGCCACGCCCATCTTCACCTGCTCCTCGTTATCACTCACCTGTGCTCACTTCCCCTAATTACCCTCAGCTTTAAAACCTGGTCACTTTCTCCACTTCCTCGCTGGGTCATGGCTCAGAAGGAGAAACAAAAAGAGAGGAAACAGGAGAGACTGTCTCACTGCATCGGTTGGGAATGACTCTCAGCTGCTGCCACACCAAACTGAAGCTCAGTATCTGTGAAAATGATTGAGTTCGAGCTGGTTTTGTGTTTGCTAAGGTTGATTAGAAAACAGCAGAAGTAAACAAATAAAATAAAGTTAAACTTTATTATCCTAAAAAATCTAACAGACCTTTCTGTTTAAGTCAGTAAAATAAATATTAATATAGGTTTTTAAGTTGTCCTGATTCAGAACAGCAGTTTGGTCGTAAACGTTCAGATCCAGGCGTTCCTGAAGCTCTGCTGCTGAACTCAGACTTTTTATTCAACGATCCTGCAGAAATGATGAAAAACAAGAAGCATTTTTATGAAACAAGCAGAAAAACTGTCACTCGGCAGTTTGAGGACCGTCTTTGTGTTTCCTGTTGATGCTGCACCCAGTGAACCAATCAGAAGGAGATCTGGACCACGTGAGATTAGCTGTAAAACTGAAAGAACGACATGATGAAATGACAAAACCTAGAAGACATCGTGACCTTTGGCTTGATGCATCTCAGACCTGTTTCTGCGGGATGGAAGGATGGAGCAGGTCAGGAGCAGGTCAGGAGCAGCTCCGTCTACGGTCCATCCCTCACCTGAGGTCCTGAGAGGATCCTGGATGAGCTCAGCCTTACAGACAGGAGCTCCGAGTGGAGCCGCTGCTCCTCCTGATCACGAGGAGTCAGCTGAGGAGGTTCATCTGATCAGGACGTCTCCTGGATGCATCCCCCTGGGAGGAACCTTCTGCAGGGATCATTTATCCTCCCTGGAAAGGAGCTGGAGGATGTCCGGACCATTAGTGGCTCATTTGATGCTCCACCATCACAACGTGCGCTCAGAGCCAACAGGCTGCACGGAGAAGGTTTCTCTGATTCCTCACCGAGCACCGTCATGGTTCTTGGACAGTTAGAGCCTCTAAACAGGCAGCTGATTGGTAAAAAGTTCAACTTCCTCACAGGAAACTCCAAGCAGCAGCCGCCGCCACCCGTTTGACCTTTGCTCCCCCCGCTGCAGGGTTATGAAGCAGTTAAACAACTTCAGAAATTGAAAGCTTGTCTGGTGCGCTGCGTGATCAGAAAGCTGCCGGCGCTGTCCTCCCATTTCATTTCTGTCACGTTGCACTTCCTGTTTTATTCAATCATTGTGTCAGGCCAGCAGTCAATCAGCCCCTCTCAGTGCCAATAAGAGATAATGAAAACGTCAGACTGCAGGTAGTTCTCTGCATTCCTTCACAAACTGCTGCTGTGACATTTTTAATGATATTCATGCTCTTATTGGGGGGAAATGATTAAATAAACGCAGAGCGTGTGGCAGAGGGATTATGCATTTCAAATTGTCCTCGGTGCACTGTAATAAGTGTATCCGACACCTTGAGGAGGAAACTGATTGCTTCTGTTCATGTGGGTAATATTTTCCTTGTCGACCCCTGCGCGGGGAAATAATTACAAAAAACTATCTTCCTCCGCAGCCGTTTGCTTGCCCTTGTTGAGCGTGAGCGTCCAGCAGGAAGTCCTGCAGAGAAAAGCTCACACTTCTTCTGTTTACTCCTTTTATTGGTGTGAAACTGAAGCTGTTCCACTCCTGCAGACACTTCTGTCATTACTGGGGACAGAAATAAAAGACTACAGGGGAAAGTGGAGGTTTCTGGGTCCTGCTGCTCGTTAAACTCTTTGTTGGTTCTCCTGTTTGTTTATTTGTTTACTCATCTGACAGCTTTGTGACGAGCTGGACACGTGCTCGGGACACAACTCTACAACCATTCAAACACAAACATTAGGCTACATTTTTAAATTTCCTAAATAATAAGTCAAACTCAGATTCTGTTCTGACACTTTGAAAGTTTGTTTGTTTGTTAACTAATCCTCACCGCTGCAGAATCTAAAACCCAATGGATCCAAGATAAGGTTTCATTTTTAAGAAGCACAGTTAATATTAAATATAATAATATATAATAATTCAAAATATAAAAGGTAAACAGAACAAAACACAATAAACAGACATAAAAATGTGACAATAAACAGGAAGAACAGATATTAGGAGACAGATGATTTTTATTACATTCTGTATTTTTGTACAAACACGTAAAAAGCAGCAGAAGGTTCCTAACTTGTCAGACGTTTCTTTAGTCTTGATGATGCCAGCCTCCTGACCTCAGTGGAAAGAAAAAGCTAAAAGTTCTAATCCCGGGTCTCCTGCCTCTTTTATAAGCAACAATAAAGTCCAATAATTTACAAACTATCAGCACTAACGCTGCGTTTAGCTCTGCTGGTATTAAAGTCATCAATCATGAGGAAAGTTAGCTGCATGTGCTCGGGCACGCGGGACGCCTCGTGTCATTTCTCGTTAACACCCACCCAGCGTGCACTGCAGTTCTGACCCGGCCCGGGTGACCAATCACAGCGCAGACGAGCTGGAAGTTCTGAAACATCTGTCAGCAGTTTGATCCAGATCAGCTCCTCTTCGTGTGCTCAGGAGAACTGGAGTCCTGGAAGCCTGCAGTGAAAAGACAAAGAGCGCTCTGTCATCCGCACACAAAGAGAGAAGGCGTGGGTTCCTTCCTGTGCTGCTTAATTAGACCGAGCCGGTTGGTTAATTGTGTGGCTGATACGGGTAGAGGAGGAGGAGGAGGAGGAGGAGGCGAGGAAGGCAGCAGAAGAGGAGGACGAGGGGGGCACTTGATTCATGACAGAGAACCACAAGTTTGAAGGGTGTCGACAGATAAGACTGCAAGGGTAATTAACAAAAAGAGCTAGGGACGACGAGACAAAGGAGAAGGATGGCAAAGGGAGGGAGGAAGAGAAGTGCCAAGAAGAATAAATGTCATAAAAGTGTCCTCGGATCCTGTAATGACTTCAGAAAGAAAGGGAAAAATGAAGAGCTGGGAGAACAGAGATAAAGGGAGGAAGTGAATGAGAGTAATAGCAGCAGAGAGGGTGATGATTAGGAGCATAATTCCATTTTATTACACAAAGGTGCTGCAGTCCGGCACGGCAGCAGGACTGAGTGCACGGACAATTAACTCCTGGAAAAATAAAAGCACCAGAAATTTGGGAAGTGATGGAAGACAACAAACAGCAGAGGAGAGAAAACATTCCCATGGCAACAGCAGACGGCAACAATAAAGAGGAAGGTGGTCCTCTCTGAGGGAAAATCTGCTTTTTTATTATTATAAGATCAAAATGAGTTTAAATGTTTTCAGGATTCATCTTATATGAATTTTCTCCTTCATAAAGTGTGTAAATAATTAATTTTACAAACAAAACAAAGAGAAGCAATAACATCCTATTCAACCTAAATAAATATATATTAATGTTATTTTAGTCATCTTTATAAATCTTACAGTTTCATTGTTTTAGGAATCTTCTAGAATAAATGTTTAAGATGCAGAGTTTAAATATGCTGTTTTTATTCTGTAAATACGGACTCATCAAACTGAAACTTCAAAAACATCTTCCTGACACAAAATGGTTCCTGTTTCCTCCTCAGCTGCTTGGTTTGGATCAATCAAACGGCTGAAAGTTACACATAAACCTGCAACACGGGACGTTTAAGCTCTGTGGCTTTCGTTGCAGTTCTGATGCTCGTACCTACATCTATAAACTCTGATATTATAGATGTTCGTACCTACATCTGTAAACTCTGATATTATAGATGTTCGTACCTACATCTATAAACTCTGATATTATAGATGCTCGTACCTACATCTGTAAACTCTGATATTATAAGGAAAAAAAAAAGCTGCATTTCTCAACATTTTCCTTTTCAGAGCTGAAGGAGTTCCAGATCTGTGATCACAGCTGGTTTGTGTTGATGGAGCAGCTGAGAACACCTGTTTTCACATCAGTCCTATAAACCGTGGGCTGTATTTGACCTCTGACCTTTGGTGTGGATGATGACGGTTCAGACTCTGAAGGAGGACGGTCCGCAGTGAGCGTGACGTGAAGCTTTACTCCGGTTGCTCCCTTTATCACTTTTTAGTCCTTCCTTTCATGAAATCTTTTTGTTTTTCTGCCAGTTTTAGTCTTCTCCTTTCTGGCATCTTTCTTTTTAATCAGCTGCCTTCCCGTAACCCCCTCCACACACACACACGCACACACACACACACACACCAGTTTGTCCTGGGAAAGTTTGGGATTCAGCTACAGTCAAGGCCACAGATGCTGTGGCGTGAGAAGAAATGTGGGAGAGCCGTGTTTTATTCAACAACGTGATGAAAAACAAAAATCTGAGCTCTTCTGCTACATGAGGGAGGATGGGGAGGGGGGGACAGGGGGGAAGGG
>NC_051433.1:523895-537831 GCF_001649575.2 Kryptolebias marmoratus
GGGGGGGGGGGGAGGGGGGGGAGGGGGGACGAGGGGACGAGGGGGGGACGAGGGGGAGGAAAGGGGTGGAGTCTGTTTTTGCTGTGTGAAAGCAAAATCAGCTTGTTCCTTTAATTTAATCAGAGAAATAACAAATCTTTCTGTTGATCTGATGATGATTAAAGTTTAGTTCTGTCTCCAGCTTGTATCTAAAATACTTCAGATTCTCACAGAAACTTCAAACGTTGCTCAGAAAGAGTGGAAAGCAGCGGCTGCAGAGTCCGTGGAGCCCAGCGTTGACAGTTTCCTGAGCTGAGAGACGACGGCTGTGCAGAAAGAAAAGAAGCCGTCATGTGGAGATTGCAGCTTATGTCTGAGTGTAGGTCTGAGTGATGTGAAGTGATTTCCAAAATGTTGCAGCGTGTAAAACCCTCATCTCCTGGACTTAAATTTATTCTCCTCTGGTTCCCCCTCATGGAGCACAGCATTACAGGGGAGTAATCTTTCCTTCTTACTACGCTCTTGTCTTGCTCCAAAGCTCAGAACTTATTCTTTTCTCTTCTTTGCTACTTTTCCTGCAAACCTCTGCTCTCTTTAAGCTTTGTTCAACACTTATTTTAGGAGCTTCTTTCTTACTCCCTTTAAAAAAGCTGTTTCCCAACCCTTCCAGCCCTTCTGAAATGTTTCCTGCTGAACTTCCCTGATGAACAGCAGAAAGGTTCTCGATTAACAAATAGAAGCAAATTATAATTTTTTATAATCAGTTTTCAACATTCATCATTTGACCTTAAACTAATCACCTTTCAGGCTGTGGATTGTCTCCGTCTCAGTCTTTTCTCAGACAAGATGTTTGTGGTTTAATCATCAATCTAAGACAGATTTTATAGTGAGAGTGAGAAGTGGGCCTTTTTGTTCAATAAATGATGCAGCGTGGCGTCATTTGTTGTTTCGTGTTGTTTCGTGTTCTTCAGCTCTTCAGGGTTTCCATCTGACAGCTCAGCAGCGGGTGGGAGGAGAGGAATGAGAGAAGTGACAAGTTTTTTGATAATATTTAGTTTGATTAATAAATCAGTGCTGTTCTGTATCAGTAGGTGTGACATCGACAGGATGGAACCGGAGCTGAGAGCCAACGATTCAGACACGATCAGTGAAACATGATTTAATCTGAACTCTGATCGAACACTTGCACTTAGCTTGAAGCTAACAATTACAGATGTCCCAAGACAACTCATATCAGCTTATTAGCCTAGCCTAGCATTAATCTGCAGCATTGTGTCTTTATTTTCACCCAACAACTTAAATAACAGGGAGCTCATCTGTTAGGAAGAAGCCTTTTCTACAGAATGAAGATCATCAGGCAGTTTGTGTGTAAACACTCAGGAGATCATGGACCACGCGCTGCGGGACTGAAAAGGAGGAAGCTGCAGAAGAAGGAGGCCACGGTGGAGACAGTCTGACGCAGCAGAGACGATTACAGTTTGGTGACAACGAGCAGCTGAAGAACTGAGTCTGTCTCGTGTTGGCCAACAGCTGCAGGTTTCAGTGATTATTTCATCACACACATTTGATTGTTTCCTGTTTGCTGTGACCGGACTGAGTTGTTGTGATGTTTCCTGACCTGCCCTGTTTCTGGGAGGACTCCTCATCTCCCTGATCCCTCCCCCTCTCCCCCCTCTTCATCCCTCCATCCCAGGTAGACGAGCGGAGCTCTGCTGTGGGTTTAATGAGCCGAGGACGGGCCCTGCCGGAGACGCCCAGCGTGATCACTGCGAGGACGAGGGGGGACAGAAAGGGAGGGCTTTTAACAACAGAAGAGAAACACCGTCCACCTGCTGCCTGTTCCACCTGTCTCTCTCCTTTGTCTCCCCCTTCATCATCCCCATCCTCCTCATGTCTCCTCCTCAGCCTCCCTCTCTGTTTTCCAGGATTGGACAAGCTTCATTACCTCCTTTATGATAGATTCCTCTGTTTTTCTCTTCCCCTTCTCTCTTCTCTGCAGGTTTCTGACTCATGTCTTCCGGTAAGAACTTTTTCTTTAAAGAAATCGATTTCAGTGAAGCCTAATTAGTTCTTTTTTTATTCTTCATTGTTGAAACTGTTTCTGAAATTTCTCCACAATTCTTTAGAAAGTCTGGAGAACAGTTGATCCAGACCACTTTAACAGATTACAGGAAAGAAAACATAAAGAAACTAGAAGCTTTCAGAGAGCCTCTGCCAAGCCCACAGAGAACCAGATCAGAATCTGGATCAGAACCAAACATCAATCCATTGTTTTTGTTTGTTTCATCAGTTTTTACCTGATCTTTGCTGACAAACAGACAGACATACCAACGAACACACCTGTAGGAGCAGAGGGGTTACCTGTGAGCCTGACCTTTCAGCCCATGAACCTTGAAATCAGCAGTGATCACCCTTGACCCATGAGGTGTCCAGCTGCAGAGTTATGATCTGGAACCTTGACCTTTGACCTTGAACTTTGACCGGATCACCATCAAAATCTAATCACTTGTTCCGTGTTTGACGTTTCCTGAGAATTTCATTAAACTGTGTTGATGACTTCTTGGCAATCAGAGACAAACCAGGAGTTTGAAACACTTTTATCAGTGAGCAGAGAGGAGTTAGGAGCAAAAAGATGTTAAATCTGACAAAAACTAAAACAGAAATGCAACACAACAACATAATAAATACACAAACTTAAACATTTCTAAAACTCCTACATCCCTCCACCTTCTGAAAATTTAGGACTTCCTTTGTAATAATCTAAGCGATGACTGTGAGGATTTGGGTTTTTGTGTTTCAGTTTGTTGTTTCTGGTTGAGTTTTTGTTTCAGTTTAGTTTTCCCTGTTCTGGTTTGCTGTCACCATTCACCTTCAGGCCACGCCCATCTACACCTGTCTCAAGTCTGGTTAATTGCTTCACCTGGGCCCACTTTCCAATCACCTCCTGTTTAAAAACCTGGTCATCTCTCCCACACTTCCCTGGGTTGTATGATCTGCTCCACGCACTGTTATCCTTTTGTTAAAACTCGTCAGCCTTTTTGTTTTTGTTTATTTTATTTTAATAAATTAACTTTCCTTATAAGATGAGTCTGCACTCCTTCCCCACCCTGCCTGACAATGACAGAGCCAGACTCTTATTTTGAAGAATATCTCTGTGCTCCAAACAGGGCTGGGTTTTACCACCTGCTTCAGCTAAAACATTTTGTCTATAAAGATATTTTTTTTAAGGTTTTACTGCTTCCAGAGTCCAAACACAGCATTCCAGTGAGCTGGGACAGAAACAAAATATTAGAAGATTAAACCAATAGAACGGTTTTATGTTGAAAAAACAAAGAGTCAGTGGGTCAAAGAGCTGCAGATTACAAATAAAGACTGATTCTTGATAAACTCTATCCCTCAGCAGATTTCTCTGTGTTTAATCCGAGAATAAAAGATTCCTGAGAGCGTCTCCGCTCCACCGGCAGCTGGAGCGCTGGTCTGGGACCAGCTCCTCCCTTCAGATCATTAGAAAACGAGATGACCAGGGGCACTTTCTTAATGATCTTACATCAGCACTTCTGATCTTGATAAATGCAGCCATTATTGCCCTACTGGTGATGGTTAGAGAGAGGCTCCGATTTTTTACTGCAACTTCAAGGCAGCAGATTTATAACACAGGTAATGTGTGAAATGATTTTATGCCCAAATATCCCACCAGATGTGTTGAAAATGGATTTGAACAATTTTCTTTGACAGTTTCAAGTATTTTATCAAATATTCCATCTTCCCACCTGTATGCAGTCAGTAATAGTCCCAGGGGTAAAATATAAAACTGATAACATTTCCTTTATCTGAGCCTGATCTGCAGAGCAGCTCGAAAGGTTCACTTTGGTTTCCACACCTGTTCCTCTCTGCTGCAGAATAATGAGGCTACACGACTCGATGATCACAAAAACGGATATTTTCATGAATGGAAAGTGGCTGCCTGATCTGACAAATCCTGCACTGTATTGCTACAAGCTGATGGGATGAATACAGATGTCTGTGAGTCTGTCTTCATTACAGCTGTGCAGCAGAGGTGAAACGATTTCATAAAAGGCCAATAAAAGTCAACTAAAATGTACTGCAGGGCAGACAGAGGCTAGTTCAGCCATTTTTCCTCACTAATGGACTAAAAAAAGAGAAGAATGCAGAACATATCACTGCATTTTGTGTAAAATAAAGGAAGATATCACATTTTGGATTAAGGTCTGCGTTTGAAGGTCAACTGTTCCAACATGAGAACAAGAGAACCTCAGGAAATCCCTGAATAAAGTCCAGAACCACGTTTAATAAACCTGTACAATAAGGACATGCCGTCCTGGGAGAAGAAGGTCCAATCCTGTTGAGTCTACGGGTTTAAAT
The DNA here is from genome assembly GCF_001649575.2 of Kryptolebias marmoratus. Taxonomy (NCBI): domain Eukaryota; kingdom Metazoa; phylum Chordata; class Actinopteri; order Cyprinodontiformes; family Rivulidae; genus Kryptolebias; species Kryptolebias marmoratus. Next base: position 528,258 of record NC_051433.1, read on the forward strand.
CAGGACATGATAAACCTGATCTGTAATGATTCCTGTCAAAAAACACACAAGCTTCCACCAGAAACCTCCTCCTGACCCAGCAGAACCTGGTTCCAGCTCCTGACCCAGCAGAACCTCCTCCAGCAGCAGAACTCTCAGTGGGTTCCTGGTTGTGGAGGAGTTGTGGCCCACTCTTCTTTCCAGCGTTGCTTCAGCTCAGCTCTCTGAGGTTCTGGTTCTGGACCGTTCTGCTGTGTTTGGGATCATTGTCCTGTTTGTTGGACAGATGGCCTCACATCTGACTCCAGAATCAGCCCAAACCATCAGCCCTCCACCGCCGTGCTGACAGCTCCAGTGCATTCTGGGTAAACATCTGTCCTCTGGTTTACACAGGAGCCCAGACCATCAGCCCTCCACCACCGTGCTGACAGCTGGGAGGAGCTGAACTATATTGAGTGTTTTCTCTTTGGCTTTTTTCTGTTTAAACTCTACAAAAAGTCTGTATTCAGATGAAACAACGTGCACTGACTGCTGGTATGCATCTTACTGCATAGAACTGGTTTTATGGTAAATACCAGGGGTCTCCAGTCCTGGTCCTCAGGGCCTCCATCCTGCAGGTTCTCCTTGTTCCTCTGCTCCAACACACCTGATCTGAATCAATGATTAACAGGCTTCTGCAGAACATGAAGAGGAGATTTAACCTCTGAATCAGGTGTGTTGGAGCAGAGAAAGAAAGAAAAATCAAATAAAAATCTACATTGAAAGTAAAAATGTGTTTTTAAGACATTAAAGTCTGAGTTTAAATAAAACTCATATTCCTTCAAACTCAAACTGATTTAAGAAGAAATTTTAATTTAATTTTTATTGAACTTTTCTTTGAACAGTTACAGTGGAGAGGTGTAATCATGTTTACATCTTTATACAATTCTTCATAAACAATTTCCATATTTAAGAAGAAATTAAATTTTTGTTTTGTTCGAAATTTTTAAAAAGAAATCACAAATCAGACAGATTTTTGCTTTTCCAAAACCCCTCTTTGTTATCAGACAATCTGAGAAATTAATTTAGCATTTGATAAATGAAAAACAGATGTCTCGTGTTGATGGTTTTTCCTGTAACGTCCACAGATCTGCAAGCTGTCCACCTCCTGTTCCGATAATTATCTCCTGCTCAGAAACCCACACACTCGCTCACATCTACTTTCTGCCTACACACAGTCAGAGAACATTGCTTACATTAATGTTTTCTAATCTGTATTTCATATTGATCTGCAGTTTAAATGTATTAATGTATAAATGATTTTTTTAATCTCATAGTGAATAAAAGTATGAGCCAAAAGCAGCATCTCTGCTTGTAGATTTAATGAGAAAAACAGGTTCCATTAACATTTAACGTGCACCGTGAACCGTCTGTGTTGTTGTGTACAACCACTGAGACATCACGGAGCACAGTGAACACAAACAGGAAACACAAAGAAGCTGTTGTTGCTCTTTCTATAATTTACAGCATATGAATCACAGTAATAGATGGACTGTGGTCGGAGCCATTTGGGAGAGTGGGAGAGTGCCCTGCAATCAATGGACGCTAATTATACCTGTAAATGTTGCTCATTTACTCTGTGCATCTCTGACTTCACCGTTTGTTTTTTCTGCTTTCAGCTGTCTTATCTCTCCCACTGAACCCTCTCGACTCATAAAGTTTTAATGATGAGCTCCCAGGGAAATAAAGACAGATATTCTGTTCAGGATCTCAGCTGTTCTTCTGGACAGAGATGTCTGAGGTTCTTCCTGGGATCTGTTGGAGAAACTCCGATGACCTCTGGTACCACCAAGACCTTGACTCTGGTTCCTCTTTCAGCCCTTCTCCTGATGTTACAGTCTCTTGGGACTGCTACATCTATTCATATACATAACATTAGAAGTTCTCCAGGCCTTTTGAAGGTTTTGAGAGTTTTTCTTTGGACTCTAGCAGTTCAGACAGGATGAAACCTTCCTTGTGTGTCACATAAACACAGCCGTCCTCCTGCTGGAACATGTTTGGAGCACTGAAAAGCGTGACCCCTGAGCCAGCCTCTGAATGAAGCACATTTGCAGACTCCGTCACCTCCTGTCTCCACCCACAGCCTGCAACAACAGCTGATATCTGATCAGGAGTTCTCCTTTTTCTCCAGTTCTTTTTGGGTTTAGAATCATTTTAAGAATGATGCAGTTCCACACTTTAGTCAGAGAGTAACTGAACATTTATGCACAAACATTAGCTCATTAGCACACATTTCTTGTCCATGTTTTGTGTTGTTTTGTTCACTTGGCATCACTGAAGGCCAGCGGTTTAATTAACAGATCCCAGGCTTGTATTTGGACATTAGACCAAAACAATTGTGTTTTTTGCAGTCAGTACCTCATCATTCCACTACGACTACAAGCTAAAGGCTGCAGGAATTATACTGCACCACAGATGTGTTTTCTTGGTAAAAATAAAAAAACTTGAATCAACAGATAAAAAGCCTCCAGAGAGCAGATTTTCTTCCCATCATTCACTGAAGCTTTGAGAAGATCACGTGGAGTCAAAACCTGAAATTATCATCGAAAAGCCCAAGGAGCCTAAACGTAACCATCTAATCCCACAGAAGAAGGGAGGGATTAAGTTGCCTCACAATTAACTGAAATCCAGAAATTTGGATCCAAACAAAGAGGAAAACCAGTTGTTTCATTGGAAGATTTCTGTTTTGGGAACATAAAACGAGACTTTGTTCAGTCCGTAGCTTTTGTTTTCCCAACAATGGTTGTCCCTGCATCTGATCCAGCTCTGCCATGTTGACTGATAGCAGCAGGACGTTCCAAAAAGATTCAGATGCCTTTAGCTAAGCCATTAATCTTGCGTTTGTATTTGTGTCGGACGGAGCTGATCGATACGGAGCATCATCCTCAGCTTCCACTACACCGTGTGCACTTCAGTGATTCCTCTGGGAGGGAGCGCAGATCTGCAGTCCTGCTCAGTAAAGACTTCATGTTGGACAAACTTCATCGACAAAAGCAATGTTCTTCTGACAGCGCTGTGCTCCTAACGTTTGTCTGGTATCCCCTGGGCTCAGAACCCAGAACCCAGAACCCAGTTCTGACATGTGGAGACGGTTCCAGCGGGTTTTCTCCCAGAAAGACATGAGCTGATCATTGGTATTCACCGCGCTCAGAGCTAATCAACATGAGGTCCCTCTTTATCCTCCTGTTTTCTCCCCCTCCTCCCCAGAACCCAGAAAGTCAATGAAAAGCTGTCTTTCTTTGGCTTTCTCTTTCTTCCCCTTTGTGTCACGCTCCCACACCTTTTTCTCTCTTTTTACATCTCAATTCCTCCGTCGCTGCTTTGCTTCCTTCTGCACTCAGATAAATCGGGAGACAGAAAAATTAGATTAGAACGGCCTGAGTGGGCGGAGCTTGATGAGTGTGTAAATCGATCCGCTGCGTGTTTTAAATGTGTTTGAAAAATGAGTTTGTGAGAAACAAGAGTTTGAATTTAAAAAGCTGAGGTGCAGTAACGTGAATCTGTGGCTGCAGAAGGACACACACACCAAACACTCATTAAAGGTGCAACTACTTCTTTAAAAACCTAATTTAAGATGGCCGCCACAGCTAAACAACCTTAGAAAACACAAAAATAGCTATGAATCCTCCATATTTACAGAAACTGAGCTAAAATATGATGTTGGTTGCTGAGAGTCATCCTCAGCTCCAAGCACTAATGGATTCCACAACTGTGTCTGTTAGCAAAATATCTCCTGAACCACAGGACAGATGGAAACTCAGTGGAAGTTTGTCTAAAACTCACTAACGTTTGGGCTTCACCTCATTTAAAATGCCTGCCAAACCTAATGGACCTGAGCCAACACAAACACAGCTCCAACTCAGTCAGTTTTACAGAAACTGAGCTAAATCTGAGTGGTAGTAGCTGAGAGTCATCCTCAGGGTGTTCTCTGAGTGCTGACAGATCTCAGGAGATCTCACAATATCGTTCACGGTTTGACCAAAGTGTCCTTCCTCATCGTGAAAGGATTTTAGTTTCAAATCGTGTCATGAAAGGCGGCGGGTGATATGCATTCTTTCCTCAGTGAAAAAGGAGTTAATTAGTAACTCCTCCCCCCTCCCCCCCCTCTCCCAGTCCTGTTCCCATGCATTCCTCGTGGCCTCAGAAACCCAATATTCCGGTGTTGGAGTGGCCGCAGATCCACAGCGTGGCCTTTCCTCTGTGCCAGCTGCCTTCCTCTCCTTCAGCCAAACTGGAATGTTAAGCCCCACTTGTGGCTGGCTTTGTTCCCATCATGCAATGCAAACAAAAGACAAAGTGGCTTTTCATTGTGTTCGGGATTCCAGTTCCTCCCAAATCCTCCCTCTCTGCTCTCAGAAAGAACGGAGCACGGTGGAAGAGCGTGAGCGCCAGCCTCACACAGGCATGCGTGGACCTGCACAGATGATGCTGCGTGCTCAGGAATGCCAGCGTGGTTTCCTCATGGAGACACGAAGCCATGGACCGGGTCACCCCACCTGGTAGCTGTTTGTTTTAATCCTGTCAGAAGCTGCTGTCTTTGTTACCAGAACAAATTTATTTGGTGATATCAGAACCATCAAGTCCACTCGCTTGATGGTTCACAAATCAAGAAACCTTCTGCTTTATAGACACAATAAATATACAAACTCACACCAAATCTGACCCCGACTGCACCGAGACTTTGTGCAAACATGTCATTCAGTGTCATTTTAAGGGACATTTTGTGTATTTTCTTTGTCTCCAAAGAAGTATTCAACTTTGTCTCCAACTTGTCCCAAAAAGTTGCAGCTCAGTGACATAGTGTGTGGGAAAACAGGACAACTCTTGACTCAAATAAACAAAAACACTCATTGTGTCATTATACATTAAAAAATAAGTTAAAGCTGTGAGTGACAAACAGATTCAGGATCAGGAGCTAACAAAAACTAAAATCTCCTCGGATGAGAAACGTCTTCAGCTGCAGAACAGAAGTCCAGTTGGGTTAAAAACTCAACCCAAAGCCAAAGTAAAAACATGAACATCAGTGTTGTTTCTGGTTGTTGTTGTTTGAATTGTTCCATCTGCAACTTTTACTTTGAAAAGATAAAGTCATCGCCCACTGATTGATTGTTCTGATCTGAAGCAATCAACTCTGGGCTCTTAGGATCCACGGTGCGTGGGAGAGTTTAAAATTCAATAACCTGCAACAAAACTCAACTTTTTCCTTCTGACAACATTTAAATTCCTCCTTCCAGTCAGAACAGAAGCAGATGTTGACTTCCTGACAGCAGAAAAACTTTACAAACATGATTTATTTTTATTAAAAGATCCAACCAGGGCCCACCACCTGGGGCCAGGTGGTAAAAATAATCCTTATTTTCAAGATTAAAGCTGCGGAAGTGTGAATGTGCTTTAATGTATACAATTATAAGAAAATGATTAGTTTGGTTATGATCTGATTTATCTGCAGATTTATTAGGTCCTAAAGTGACGCAGAGATGATCAGAAGCTGCAGCACGATGCTTGTTTCTTTTTAAAGAATTTAAAAAACTAAAGCCGTCAAAAGCTGAACCATTATCACCTCCGTTCATTTCAAAACCTTCCAAAATGATGCAAATCATCATCATCATCATGTAAAAATGCAGGTAAGTAATAAAAACAAAAAAAAGAAATGTTTAAAAATTCATACTAAGAAACAAAAATATCCCAAAATCAGAAGTATGCAAAGTTTATAGACCAGAAAACATTTTTTTCTGCTAAATTCTGCCTCCTTTTTCACATTTTCTTCATCTAAATAAAGCATCAGGTGTGTTTTCAGCCCACATTAGTTTATTTCACATGTTTGTGGTTTCTGTGTTTCTGCATCATTAATGTTTCTGACCTCAGAGCGAGCAGAGAGGAGAAGCTTGAATCAACAACGAAACACAATGAGCAAACATCACACCTCCTTCCTCTGAGACACACACACACACACCTCACACACACCCCACACACACACACACACACACACCCCACACACACAGAGCCTCCAGAAATGTCAGCCTGATGAAGGTAACACAACGAGACGCTCTGATACACCTCGCTGCCACATCAACTCTTCCTCCTCCTCCTCCTCCAGGAGGAACAGCATTTAATGTTGCTGTGACTGAGTGAAGTGTGTTGGGCTGAAGATTTGGTTGCATCGTTCAGAACGCACCTCCATGCAGTTTCTGTTACGAGCTGCAGATGTTTCTCTTCAGAAAATACAAAGGCCTGGATTTATCCATGCTCTGGATTTCTGTAAATCCATCTAATTGACAAAGCCCTTGCAGAGTGACACTTGTACCTCAGTTTACAAACTTTTAGATGAAGTATAGTCTGCCTAACATTGCTGTAAATAACTTCCAGCACTGAAAAGTGCTGTTATTTCAGCTCAAAGTTCAGTGCAGCAGGGACACGGCGCACAGTGGTCTTCAAAGCCTTTCACTCTTAAATATACTGCTTCTTGTTGCTATTATGAACAAAAGCCAAAGTTCAAAGTTCAGGGAAATATTTCAGCCACTCGTCTGAACCTGTTTGTGTAAATCTAACAACACAAGCCTCTGCTGCAGTCGCTTCATAAATCCTCCAAGTGCAGAACTTCTTCTTCTTGAGCATGTAGAATAACATCACACAACAGCTGACAGATCTTTAATGCTGTGAGACTACATTAGTATCAAAAGACGGATTAGCATCAACAGCCTGTCAGCGTTTGATCAAATGTCTTCTCTGTTAAATGTTCTGTACAACACAACTCGTTTAGCTTTGACTCTATCAAAGCCCACCAGGACTCAGAGAACCCAGCTTCAGCTTTAATAAAGAAACATAAAACATCTTTTCTGCTCTCTCCTCATTAAGCAACAGTCTGACTGATGAATTAAACGTTTACTTTTACAATTCGACCAGGACAGATTGTTTCTCTTTCATCACCTTCCTGTCTTTGTCTTTTTCTGATGTCTTATTGTCTGTTAAAGATGCTCTCGGAGACAGATTGGTGAGAAAATGAACAAAGGAAGCAAAGAAGCACACGGTGTGACGGCCGATTGATGCGCTTTATATCAGCTGGAGCAGGATTTCAGACTGCTGTCCATCCATCCATCCATCCCTCCGGGGGACATCCTGGACAGGTCTCCAGTCCTTCCCAGGGACACAGAGACAGCTGAGACCGTCTCCCTCACACCTGGGGACAGTTGACCCTAAGCTCATGGGAGGAAACCTGTGACCTTCTGTCTGTGAAGCGACAGCTCTAACCTCCTCCACTCCCATTTCAGACTTTCTTAAACTAAAAGAAAACAGTTTAAAGTTTGTTTTCTGCTCGTCGGGATGTGTGGCATCAGAGAGTAAAAGTGAAATCCTGATGGATTCAGTTTCTCAGCTGACTGACTCCCAGTTTTAAGGTTCAGTGCTGCTTTAAAAGCTGCTCGTGAACGCTGCTTTAAAGTAAATCTTACTGTAGAAAAGCTTGAGGAGGTTTCCTGCTGGGCTCCTAAATTAACCTGGAACCTGGACTTTAGTCAACTTTTCACCAGTTGTTAATAATGAATGTTGTTTTTGTTTTTATTAAACCCTGTGTACGTCCTTGTGTCAAAGCTAAAATACTTTGGAGCTGAAATCCAACACAGCAGGAATTTGAGCAGCTAAGCAAAGATTTCGCTCCACTTCAGGATTGCCACCACGTTGGAGATCTCCTCTGTGTGCCGGTTAATTCTTATGGGCCAAGGCTTTGATCTGCACATTCAAAAAGGATGGATTTTACTCTTCATCCTTTCAGCTTTTTCAGCTGGAACATTTTATCAAAGTGAAATTCAGCTTCCGTACAAACAGCAGAAGGTTGGAGTGTTTGCTGAAAGCAAAGAAAGTATTAATGTTACACAAATTATAAAAGCAAAGAGCTAAAATCTGATCCAAATCTGTTTGTTCTGCCTGACTCAGATATCCAAACACAAAGAAAGGAGCGTTTGCAGTGACAGAACGTGTTAGGAATCTGGAGACTAGGCCTGCAGCTACATCCTGTGTTTTTATCACCTGATGATTCATGGATCACACGCTCTCCACATACCTTCCTGTCACACCGAGCTGCACGTATGTCAACAACAAGAACCAACACAGACGGCAGACTACAACTGTTTACCACTCATTTCAAAGGAAAACACCAAATCCCAGATAAAACACAGGAATCATCCTGTTGGATCAGAGTTTACAGTCTGCATCTATGTATTTACCAAAATAAAAGCCTGAGAAATAAAACATTCATCAGGAGGGGGTCGTTAATTTCCTAAATTAAAAAAAAAACGTAAACAGAGAAAGACACATCTAGTAAATAAATATGATTTATTTTATTTTATTATTGGGATTATTTTTGTTTTATGATGTTTATATCTGAAACAACTGCTGAAAAAGTGAACATTTTTCATTGTGCTGAAGTTTAAATGTGATGTTTGAGTAAATTTAATTAATACTGAAGACCAGAAATGACCAAAAGTTTTATTAATTTTTTTTCTGGAGCAGCATAAGAAGTTAAATTAGGATAAATTCAATGAAGAAATAATAACAAGAATAAAAAAAAACAGGATCCTGAAGAACAACAACGCCAGGGAGGTAAGCAATCAGCAGTGGATGCTGAGGAGGAGGATGATGATGATGGAGGAGGAGGAGGAGGAGGAGGAGGAGGAGGAGGAGGAAGATGATGATGAAGAGTTTAAGTGCTCACTCTCGTCATCCAATCACATCCCTTCTATGATCTACCATGTTTGGTCATTAAACCTGGACAGATCAGGTTTTAATAACAAGAAAAAGATGGATGCGACTAACTGCTTATTACTCTAATCTTATGTGGGACAAACCGGCCCATCCAGGCCAGCAGGTGAGAACAATCTGCACTCATCCCAGGAACAGATGAAGACTTTACCTGAAGGCAACAGTGAGGCAGGTTACTTCTCTGCCTTTGTTTCCTCTCCAGCTGTCAGGAGTCATAAAACCCAAACAGCTCTGGTCTCTGAGAGGCTGACACTTTGAGCCCACGTAATAACTTATGGAAATTTGGGTAAAGTCTTTTTTAACTGTTGCATAAAATCTCATTTAAATGTTGAGCGCTGAGTTTAAGGTGCAGATCTGTTCTGTGAGGTCTTTGAGAAGAAAATCCAAAACTGAGCCTGCAAAAGATTTATTTTTGAATCCGGTCCAAAGTGTTTACCACAGAACGAGAAGCTTCTGATTCATCAGAGATAATTCCACATGTTTGGTCTCTGCAGAGTGTCAGGACTCTCAGATGGATCATCTGGACCTGCAGCTTCATTCAGGTTAGGATCTGGTTCTACTTCTTCCTTTAATGGCTGAAAGTTTCAAATGACCGAGTAATATCCCCATGACTCTGAACACGATCCTGGATGGATGGATGGATGGATGGATGGATGGATGGATGGATGGATGGATGGATGGATGGATGGATGGATGGATGGATGGATGGATGGATGGATGGACTGACGGACGGCTGGATGGATGGATGGATGGATGGATGGATGGATGGATGGATGGATGGATGGATGGATGGATGGATGGA
>NC_051433.1:539740-549815 GCF_001649575.2 Kryptolebias marmoratus
TGGATGGATGGATGGATGGATGGATGGATGGATGGATGGATGGATGGATGGATGGATGGATGGATGGATGGATGGATGGATGGATGGATGGACGGTTCGAAAACTTCAGTTTAGTGAATGAAAATGAACTTGACACTCGATGTGTTGCAGCACGGCTGTGGTTTTGTTTCCGTTTGTTTGTTTGTTTGTTTGTTTGTGTTGTTCTTTCACAGCAGCCATTTTGACCTGAAACATTTAAAATAACTCAGGTGTAACATGAAGATCCAGCCCCACCCAGAGGGAGTCTTCCTCCTTCATCCAAACGTCTGTAAATTACTTCATCAGTTGTTTTTGTTTGTTGCATCAAATAAACTGTAACTAAAAAATAAACCAATGAAACATAAAATGCTGATTTATTTCTTTAGAATATTTTTCATTAATTAGTTTAAAAGTGTTTTTGTCCCCAGCAGCTCAGTATTGAAGTCTGTTCCTGAATCTGAGCGTTTGATTAAAGCCCCTCAGCTCAGGAGGAGCTCTCTGTCAGCAGCTCCTCCACAATAAAACAAGTCCAGGGATTCATTTAAAGTGGACTCTTTGTTCTGAATCGGATCTGTGGATGTAGGATATCCACGTCAGAGCTCTCATGTGTTCATGTTTGGGTTCCTCTACATCTTCCTTTTTTCTTATTTGAAGTTTTTCCATCTGGGAGCCTGCCAGTACCTGCAGGGCAGCAGCAACAAGTCGGAGGAACAAGCTGGCAGGACTCAAACCCTCTCTCTGTTCCTAAAGCTGCTTTGATTCAGAGAATCTGCAGCCTACAGCAACAAGTCCGGCCTTAGGAGCCGCTGCTGATTGACTCGGTGCCTCTCTGACTCCTGCGTTCTGCCTCTGATTCGCCGTGCAGGATGTTGAGGATGTGAGAGGAACAGCTGGAGACCTGCTGACATCTGATCATCTGCGGAGGCTTTCTGTCTTTGATCTGAAAGTTCAAATACGTCGAGGCATCATTTGTCATTTCTCAACATAATCTGAAACTCTGGGATAAAAGGCGGCGGGCGATATGCATTTCTTCCAGGAAAGCGATGCTCTGAATGTGACTCCGCCTTCCTGACGGAGGCAGACGGACGGATGTTTTTATTCTGATCCTGCTGGGAACCATAGAAGAGCAAAGCACGATGAAGTCGTTCAGTAAATATTTACCACAGATGAGTTTAAACTTTATTGGATGGTGCCGGTTTAATTAGATTTATTTGTGATTTTTGTTCAGCAAATAAAAAGTCCTGTGTGACAAACGATTAGTGTGTTTATTTCCACTTTTTTAAAAGGACAATCTGAGAAATGTCTCGTTGCTTATTACCGATTATCTGCAATTATACCCAGCTGACCTTTCCCTCCGCTCATTTTTCACAGCATTTTACTCAAATTAAACTGAATGTTTACCTGACTGACTCTGGAAGTGAAAGCCCTGCAGTGGGAGCTCACATATTAAAGTCTTTATATTTGTCTCAAGCATTGCCTCAGTTTTTTGTAATTATGAGGCCAAAAGAACCAAAATGTGCTGCACAGCAGGTGGAGTTTTAATTACACATAAACTGTCATTTTCTTGGCTTCCTGGAGCCCAAAGTCCTTCTGAATAAGTGGAGAAAAACCGCATCTACAAATGTGTGGGGCTGTTTTTTGATTTTTTTACATTTTAGGTGTGATTATAGATGGATTAGTTTGTTTTTCCACGGTGTGTGAACGTTTGTTTGCTAACAGGAAACTGATCCTCTTGTTCTGCATCTTCACCTCACTGGTTTTTACCAAAAACAACTCTGGGGTTCTCTGAGTCCAAGGTGCAGACACAGGATTTGTTGTGAAAGCAGAACGTCAGTCGGTTCCCGTGGATTCAGCAGAAACATCCTCCCGTCTTTAACAAACATGGAGGCGTTCTTAACTGCACAGAAAACTTCCTGAAGCCCAAACTTCTAGTATTATTCAGTGTTTTTATCTGTTTAAAAGGGTTTTTGTTCACTGGAAGCAGAACTGCAGGCTCATATTTAATATTTTTAATGTTTTTTCTGCCTTTTATTGTTTTGTTTATATTGCAGCTTCCTTTTTTTCCTCTGCTGTATCCTCTGTAGCATCTTGCTCGCTGTCTTTTCATTTCCTCTCCTCACTTCTCCATTTTCCATCCCTCTGCCTCTCATTCACAGCCGGCTGGGAGGCCATATCTCCAAAATGTGACACATTAGTTGTCTTTTAGAGAAGAAATGCTATCTGATGACCGTACATATTAGAAATCACAGATGATTGTGTTTTCTGTGTACGGATCAATGATGAAAGACTTGCTCTCTTGTCTCTTCTCTGTATCTCATTTCTTTGGCTTCCATCTCACTTCACCCCCCCCCCCATCTCATTTCCTCTCTTTCTCTTTGCTCACCGTCCTTTCAGCCGTTCATTTCATCCCATTAAAACACAGATTCATCTGAACTTTCTCTAAACTTCCAGTTGACTCATCCAACGTGGAGCAGTTGTAATAATCACAGCTGATGGAAGATGATGCTGAACATCAGTTTATTTTTTTATCTGTAACTGTCATCAAACGGAGTGGGAGGGACGACCCAAAGACAAACTGTTGGAGTTTGTTCAAGTTTTATTTCTTTAAATAGTCCAAAAAAAAAAACAAAGACACAAACAAAAATCTACAGTTTACAAACAGCAACTAGAATCTGACTCAGGAACTGAAACCTGGAACCAGAACAGAACCAGCAGAGGTTTGTTTACTGAGCCGCTGATTTACCTTTAATCTGGGTTTATTCTTAGCCGCTAACATGACCAGGCTAACAGCCAGGTTTAATTAATCCAGACTAACAGCCAGGTTTAGATAATCCAGGTTCAGTTAATCCAGTGCTGAGTTCTTCGAGCTCCTGAGGTGGAACCAACCTACAGGGCTGGATTATCTCAGAGTTTTCTCCTCAGACACATAAATATAAACTCTGAAACTAAGAATTTCTCAGCCTGTCTTCAGTGAAGCAACGATTGTCTGTGAGAAGCAGGGAAATGACAGAATGAAGCGATTAACTGCGTGTCAGCTCACTGCTTTTAATTTCAGATTTATTAAAGTTTCGACCCGAGCATCAGCTGAGTTTCCCTTCAGCCTCATCGTGAAGGTGGGTCACGGTTCGCACGCAGAGTTTAGACTAACATTTAGATTTCCTGACTTAGTTACACAACTTCCAAACACCGTTTGTTCGTTTTTAAATGACTGCGACTCTGGATTCATTTTCAAAGCATCTTATTGGAGTTTTTTTCAATCAGCAACTTTCCATTTTGAACATTGTTTAGCTGTAATGAAAACTTTTTGAGGACCCAGTTTTTTAATGTGAGCATCATCTGCGGTGCTACATCAAAACACATCCAACAGAAAAATCATTATCCTGTTCCACAATATGTCAAATACTAATGTTTAATTATACAGAGCTTTAAAAAACCATAAATGAAGGTGGTTTCCTCTCATATTGTAATCATTCCTTCATTTTTCTCATGATCCATCTTCCTTTGACCTTCTTGTAATTGTGCTTTTAATAGATCCTCCTCTTCCTCTCTGTCTCTGAACATCTGCATTTTCTCCTTCAGCTGCAGAGTATTTATACCAGCATATTAGTGTAATTGCTGCATTTTTCAGGGGGCTCAGTGAGGAATGCAGTTGTCTTGCAGACGGGCGTGCACGCCTCGCCGCAGCGTTGGGCTGATAACAGGTGGGAGGAAGCAGCTGGGCTTTAACACGGCACTGAATCCTGCTCAGGAGTTTGTGGGGGAAATAAAAGTGTGTGTCACCGTTTAAATGAGTCCATTTATCAGAAAGAACAATTGAGCTGCAGAGATTTTTAGGATGATTTGTGTCTGGTTTTGTGGCTTGATCAGTGTGATTTCATGGAGAAACTGTTTTATGTTTAATACGACAATGGAAGGCTGAGCTGCAGGAAGCATCTGATAGACGAATCAAAGAGTCCGATGAACCGGACATCCTGATGAGGGGTCTTTAAATCCTTCCAGCCTCTCCAAACAAGTCATGCAAGTTCAGACACCTTTGACCTTTAACCTGCTCCCTGAGGCCTGGAGAGTCTGAGATGGAGCTCATATCTCTGAACACTGTACGGTCTGACCTTCAGGGTGAATTTGTTGGGAAGAACCAACGAACGCAGACAGGAAGTTAAAAACTGCTGCTGGAAGAAAGAAAAGAAGAAAGAATCTCCAAACTTCACTGAGACCCAAGTCTGAACAGATCTGAGACGCTTGGAGGATTAAAATTAGGATTATTACATGTTGGAGTTTTTATAAAACCCTGCAGAAACCGAGTGTTTAATGCATGCATCGTCTCACACACACACACACACACACACACAAACTGTTTGTCATATTCTACCAGCTAACATTTTATTCTTTACACACCATGATCCTCCAGCTGTGTTGCATAGACGATGTGTGTGTGTGTGTGTGTGTTTGTTTTGTACTCGTCTGCATGAACATTTCTTTCTGTGTGATGGAGAAGAGCTCACCCGTCTTCACAAAGACTAACCAGCTGTGTTGACAGAAAAAGCTGATTCTCTATTCTCTCCCCTTCCATCCTTCTTCTTCCGTTTAGCTTCAACACACACACACACACACACACACACACACACACACACAGAGCGGTGAACTCGCCCACCTAAAATCCCCACAAACACACTCACCAGAACTTGGCGATGAATCTTGTCAGTTTTAATAAACAGTTACATCTTTCAAGCTGCTGATGTTGCAGAGAGGAGGAAGAGGAGGGATAGATGCATCTTCCTGCTCAACAGAACAAAATCAAACTGAACTTCCACTTATCTCTCTGCTGCTCGTCTACAAGAGAACGATGGGCTGCGTGTTCTGATAACGCCTCAGAGAGAGACAAAGAAAATATAGGATAAAAAGATTAAAGGAAAAAGAAGTGAGTCAGCAGCACATCAGCTGTTTGTGCAGCGCTGTGTGTGTGTGTGTGTGTGTGTGTGTGCAGGAGTGTTTGTCTTTCATATTGACAACACTGCTCTGCTTTGATCATAACTTCATTATTTAATTATCACTGTGTGATTGTTTGTTTGTTTCTCTGTTAGCAAAATATAGTGGATGTGGATCTACAACTGAGCAACTTTTTAGGTCAACTTGATTCAAGATGGCCACCACAAATGGCTCCACCTCTACAGAAACTGAGGAAGAACTTGGTGTGGTAGTAGCTGAGAGACACAAACAGTGAAACTAGAAGACTTTGTTTGGATCAGTGGCTCATCATCCTTTATTTATTCCAACCTAAGTGTGAAAATCAGCGCTGTCAGCATTAATTAGCCCTTTTAATGCCATGAACTGTTTCTCACTTTCCACCGACCCCTCAGCAGGGTTTTCTTGTTTATCTGATGAAGAAATAAAACAAATCCCTTCATCAGAACAACACAGACAGAACCTTAATCAACTTGCTGTCATGCTCAGCACTTATGTGCACACATTTATCTCCCCGCCGCCTGTGAACGCTCGAATCGTGGCTCTTCTTCTCCAAGAGGAAGAATAAAAGCAGCGTCACATTCATGGTGATAATTTGGTTTATTCTGCAGGTTGTGGATTAGATTAAACTAACAGGAGCTGAAGTGATGGAGACGTGACCGTGTGTGTGTGCGTAGGTTCAGTTGATGTAACCGTCTCCTGGCTGGCAGAGTTGCCATGGTAACCAGTTGGCTGTGATGGAGGATGCCCTGCGGATAGCTGGCTGCTCTTCTGTGGCTTCATCTGAAAATTGTTCTCTTTCACCACAGAGTTCTCTCCGTCTGCTGTCCAACCATTTCAGCTGACCGTCCACTTTCTCCCAGAGTTTAAATTTAACTCCCTGTTCTCTCTTCTCCTAAAATATTCCAGAAAGAAAAATGTCCTGAATATTTCAGACGCTCCTGATGTCGTCCCTCCAGATGACAGAGTTCCTCACCTTATTTCCAGCTCCTTGCCGTGCAGGTGTGTGGAGATGTGAGACGGAGTCTCCAGGATGTCTCGTGATGTTCGCAGTGCTTCTCACGTCCCTGGAGGGAGTCACAAGCCTGCAGTTTGGCTGCTTGAGTTTTAGACATTTTGGACATTGGCCGTCTCCAACCGAGGAGGAGAGCTAGAGCTGCATTGTTCTCCTCTAAGACAGAACATGTGGAGCTAAAAACCATGTCCATGACAAATAAGAATTATTAGAAAACTGATCAGATCTTCTAAAGTGCCCTCCAGCCGGTAGATAGATAAAAAAGAATCTGTCTGCCACCAAACTGAGGAGCAGTTTTTATTATTTACCACAGGCATGGTTAGATGTGGCACAAACAGGAAGACGTGCAGGAAGTAACCACTTCATACCTACCTGGTAGAAACCATCAACCACTTCACACAGAGCGATGGAGCGATGAACTGACGGCTGTCAGCAGGAGAAAGCAGTTTTATTGTTTCTGAGCATGTTTCCACAGAACAGAAGGTTTTCCTTTTTTAAACAAATGTTTACATGAACACCATCAGCAGTAAACAGCTTGGAGCTCCAGTTTAATGAAGTTTACATTGTTCAAAGTGATGTCGCCTCTGCTAATGAGTCCAATTCTTTTCATTTCTTCAGAATTCCTCTTGTTCTGAGCTGTGATGTTCTTTACTAAAACACATCTCTGAGTTATTCACATTTAAAACCTCTGGTTTCAGCCGTCAGCATGAAGCTGATGTGATCTGTTTGTGTTTTTATTTCCTCCTGAATGAAAAGTTTAAACAGGCATTAATGATCAAACATAACATGAGTTTAGTTCTTTGACTGACTGCTTTGTGTTGTGGAAATAAAGTGAGCATTGTTTAATATTTGCAGGAATTTGACTTAAATAAAACTGAACTCAGCCCAGATTTGAATTCTAATTGTGGAAATTTATTTTTAAAAATTATGCAAAACATCTCAGTGATTCTCATTTTGTAATTTTGTTTCTGCAGCCGGCTGAGCAGAACTCTGGATAAAACTCAAACTATGAGCTGCAGATATTTGGACAAAATCCTCCTCTCTGCGTTGAGCTGGTAAATTAATCGGATAGTTTCTCTCTCTGTCCTGTTTTACTGGACCTCGTGTTGCTTCGGCATCTGATCTTTGGTTGAAAGACTTTATTTCACTGGTTGTGTCCTGCAGAAAGTTTCTCACAGGGAAAGGCAGAATCATTCAGACTCCAGCCTGTCACAGAGCTGCATCTGAAGTCTTCAGATTTAATTCATCACTTTCTATCGTTCGGGTGAAGTATGGAGAACAGACATTATTATTTAAAGACAAAACATGACAAAAACAAAGAGGAGAGGGATAACAAAAAGGTAGGAGGAGGAGAAGAAGAGCTGGGATCCCCGGCTCTCAATATGTAACTGATGGTTTATTGATCTGTCCCAGATCTGAGCTCTGAGAGGAGAGGAGGAAGGAAGAATGATGAAGGAGGCAGACGTGTCAGCTGAGAGGATGGAAGGAGGGTTAAAAAGAAGAAGCATCAGAGAGGTGAAGGATGAGAGCGATCAGCGCTGACATTTCAGTCAGGTGACTTGTAATCCTTTTTTACTGTTTCTGGGATGTCATAATAAAAACAGCTGTAAAATGCATGTAGACATTTTGCCTGCAGGACATTTTTTTATCTTCATCACTAAAATGTTTCCAGAACATGTGACATTAAAGAACATTTCTGTTCTTATTGAGACCACAGAAAACCTGATTCAACAGCTAAAACTGGAAGCATGGTGGCCAATAAACAGACTCCCATCACAGACAGGACTCAGGATGTGCACCATCCAGTTTGTTTCTTTATAAGAGAACTTCCACTGGAAAACAAGTTTTTATTCCTGTTAACGTTGATGATGTTCACTGTGAACTGAGGCAGCTGCTCAGAGTAGGACAGAGCTGGAACGTTTCCTCTGGGTGGGGATGAGGCGTTACCTCTGGAAGTCTTGTGATGGTTGTAAAACGTACCTCCATGGCTGTGGACTTCCTGTTCATGCTCTGCTCTGCTGTCTCAATGGTCCTGGATAACCACCTGCCTGCCCACTCTCCACCTCTGCCTGCTTCCTATCCGACCGCTGGACCTCCATCCTCCCTCTCGACCCAAAACAAGAACAAATGAAATAAAAACTGTTGCATGCGTACTTCCACTAACAAGAACCACAACACAGAAAGTTTGCTGATTTATTCCGTTTCAGAGAGTGAGGATGGAGTTAAAGGCTGATAAGAAGAATTCATTTATCAAGACAAACCTGGAAAGTGTAAAAACTCTTCAATTGAAGGTAATAAGAAACCATTTGAGCTACATTTACAGTGATAACACAGTGGCATAAACACTTTCCTACTTTAAAGTTGTTCAGTTTTTAGTCACCTGCCCAGGTGTGCCCCGCCTCTCACACACTGACTCAGGAGATAAGCTCCAGCTTCACTTTTTAAGGAAAAGCAGGTGGATTTTTTTAATTGCTTCATGATAGTTGACTTTTTGCAGGGTTCAGCTTGGACACCAAACAGCGAAGACAGATGGACGCCAGAAAGTCTTCACTGTAAAAGTCTCTGGACTGTAGATGAGACTCGCTGCTGGCAGAACGTCTGTGAGAACAGGAGTTGAGTGGGGGGCGAGCAGAACCATGCCAATAACCAGGATGATCGCATTAAGAACAAGAACTCTCTCACACACACACAGAATCTTAATTCTTGGCTCGGACAATGCACCACTTCCTCTGCAACAGTTGTGCAGCTCCTGCTTGGCTCAGATCCTCCTGAGCAGATGGGAAAGCTGTGGTTTCATGCATGTAGTTAAAACACTGAGACACTGATGAGAAGATGGAGTATGAGGGAGAGGAAACATCCAGGAAATGAGTAAAAAACTGTTCGGCTCCTATAGGTGTGATATTTCAGCTGCAGTTCATCGGGATCCACAATGAAGTCCACCTTGTTTTTAAAAAACATTGAAGCTCTCATGCAAACTCAATAATCCAGGTAGAAAAATCTGTCAAGGTTGAGTCAGGTCCTCAGGATGATTACTGGTAATCATAAACATCCTGAGGTCTGAAGTTACATTTTCTTTCTGTCACTAAGGCCAATTTGGCGTCCTCATCTGTTTCCAGAGCAAACAAGCAGATAAAAAGCAACAAATTAACATTCACTGCCGCTTCTTTCCAACCTTGACAGTGAAGGACATTCGGTGGTCGCTGAGTTCAACAAGTGGAGATGGAAGGATGCGTGCTGACATGTGCTGCGGGCGATGAAGTGTCAATCATTTACAGTGAAACACAGAGAGGCGCGCTTTGGCTGATGAGCGCAGATGAAAGGAGGAAGACGGAGGTGTTTTGACTGACAGAGTGACAGGTGGTAAACCCATGTGACGGTTCACGCTCCTGCTGGAATCCTGCGCCTCTGGCAGCCCGGAGTCCTGGGATCCATCTTCAGTAGTGGCCAGCAGTGATCACAAAGCTGTGAGCTGACACAGGTTTTTAAAAGTAATCACTACAGAAAGTTTGGTAAAAATCACACAGTTAAGTAGGTCTCAAATTAAGCAGTTTTTAAAACTTCCCATATTATTACATTGAAGATTAAAGATGGAGACTGAAGATTGCTCCATTCGAGTTTAACCCTCCTGAAGCCCTCAATAGAGAGAGGAAGAAAAGCTCTTGTAACGTCGGGTCAATTTGACCCGAGGGCCAAGCCTTTTGAGTTTCAAACAGTGGTCAGAAAACCTCAGACCTCAGTGAGACTGTAACTGAAAACTCATGTCCTCAGAGTTCAGAGTCTCCATCAGTCGCAGCTCAGTCAGCTACGACTTTAAACTTTAGGGCGTCAGGTGGCGGGCGACATGCATTCCCACAAAGACTGCTTGACATTAACGTCAACGTCAACTCCTGCTCCGCCAAAGAATAGCAAACAAGCAGCTGGAACCAATACGGCACCACGGACCACGCTTCCAAGGACAAAGCGACCAGCCCAAGCCTCAAAACATTCCGACTCCGTGGGAATCCCACTGAAAAACAGATTTTCTGCACTCCAGTCTGTGCCTCTGAGTGAAAACCCACCTTCAAACATCAACAATGAGGC
>NC_051433.1:552709-553884 GCF_001649575.2 Kryptolebias marmoratus
GTCTCTGACTCACCTGTAATGTCTCTGACTCACCTGTAGGGTCTCTGACTCACCTGTAATGTCTCTGACTCACCTGTAGGGTCTCTGATTCACCTGTAAGGATGACATCACATGAGTTCTTCTCTTGTTCTTTTCTCCTTGTGGTTGAAACTTTGAACATGTTGTTGTTTTAAGGTGTATTCTGACAGAAAAATGATTGACAGCTCACAGCATCTAAACAGGAAGTCACCAAACGGTCCAAGCAGGTCCAATAAATGTTAAAGTTGTAGGTTTTTATGAAAGTTAACCTGTCGGCTGTAAATGAGGTCAAAGAAAAGCCAAATAAATTAATTCCAGCCAACCTGCTGGCCTGCCTCCACACGCTGCAGCGCACCTTTTAACACTTCTGAAAGATGCTTTTCAATTAAGCCCGACTGGCTGCTGGAAATGTAAATGCTAATGTGCTCGTAACCAAAATGGAGTGAGTGCACATGTGGCGCTGCTAATAATGAAGAGCAGAAAGCATTCAATTAGAACGAACACTTCTCTGTCTGAGTGACCGACACATTCAGACTTCTGACCGATAGCTCAGCTTTATGGGCCTTTAATCACGTTTAAAAAGACACAAAGATGCTTCAGAAGCACTTTGAGTCAACATCCGTCAGAGCTGCAGTTAAAGTCCAAACGTACAGATGGAGCAGCTGAGGCTGCAGCTGAATCTGTACAAATGGTAATCATTTCTAAGATGTTTCTGTAGGAAAACAATCTTCTTCTGGTGAGTTAGAAGTTAGTTTTTTACAGTGAAACATCGTGATGTGGAGTCAGTTCACAGCACCTGAGAGCAGCGCAGACAGTGAGGTCAACACCTTCCATGATTGTTTGGACCCCCTGTTGTTCCGACAGCTGTGAGTGTTTCTGCAGATCGAATCCTTCCAGCTGCAGCAGCTGCACCATTAACAGCTTCTCTGTAGGAGGACAAACGTGGAAGGGATTCTGCTGCTACCTCCTCCTCCTCCTCGTCCTCCTCGTCCTCCTCGTCCTCCTCGTCCTCCTCCTAAACCCGGTCCTGTTGGCGCTCCAAACCTGGTCCTGTTGGCGCTCCAAACCTGGTCCTGTTGGAGCTCTAAACCCGGTCCTGTTGGAGCTCTAAACCTGGTCCTGTTGGAGCTCTAAACCCGGTCCTGTTGGAGCTCTAA
>NC_051433.1:555193-557783 GCF_001649575.2 Kryptolebias marmoratus
TCCTGTTGGAGCTCTAAACCCGGTCCTGTTGGAGCTCTAAACCCGGTCCTGTTGGAGCTCTAAACCCGGTCCTGCTAGGAGCCGTTAAGTGCCTTGCTCAGAGGAAACTCTCCGGGCTCACACCTCAGTCATGCTCCGTACAAAGAGTTTCCCCGACAATCAGGGAGTTTTGAAAACCAATTTTAGTCGACACTGACCTCAGTTTTCCCGAGCATCCATCAGCAGACCTGACTGACCTTCTGTTTCAAACTGCTCACACTCTTTCTGTCTGCGTCTCATTCAAGAACAAAATGTTGATTTCCTTCAGAAAAAAACAGAAAGACTGGCTGTGAAGCTCTGTGTGTCCATGTGCCATCTTTGTCCTCTGTTTTCCCTCTGCTGATTGAACGATGGGCAGAAATCAGTGCTGGAAGGAAAGAGCTGGCTCACATCATGGTGTCACCTCCAACAAACACTGACCAGCAAACACAACTTTTAAATAAGTTTTGGTAAACGGGTTAAACAGGTGAATGAATGAGGATGAAAATCAATGAATGACATGAAGGAGCTGAGATGGAATATAATAAACAGCTTCATCAGGAAGAAGAGTTTCCTGTTTTCTGGCCTTAAACACGTAAAATACGTCAGAAATCATTTTCTCTGAGCTCCTAATAATAATCAGTTATTCTGGGACTAATTTTTTCACTGTTTAAAGAATTTTCTTTTCCTGCGAGATAAACATTACAGTCTTTCCTTCAGAGGAACGTTTTATTTTTAGAACCATTTTGTGAAACTCACATTTAAACTATATCAAAGTGTTTTTATTTTCTCTGCACAGGCTGCAAACAGCAGCACCTCCAATTCAAAATCTCATTTCAGCTCTGTCGAGTGTGTGTGTGTGTGTGTGTGTGTGTGTGTGTGCATGCGTCATGCTTCATTGTTTTCTTAAGCTTTGCCAAAAGCTGCTGTTTGTTCTGCTTTGCCTTTGTGTGAGTGTGTGTGTGTGAGCGGTGTGTGCATGTGAGGTGTGTGTGTGTGTGTGTGTGTGTGTGTGTGTGTGTTCATAAATCCAGTGGTTTATCTGGAGGAAGGCCAGCCAGGCTTATGTTCAGCACATTATCCATCCCAGAGCAGCCACAGTGGTGGGCAAACACACAAACACACACAAACACACACACACCCTGACCAACACACACACACAGCCTGTCTGTCATGTGACTCAAACACACAAACTGAGAATAAATGGACAGAAACTCTCAGAAGTTGGTCTGTTTTCTTCTGATTTTTGATACGACAGTCGAGTTTTTAGGTTTTTTGTCCTCAGCTGCAAAGAGTCGAAGAACTTCAGTTCTTCTGAATGAACCAAGACAAACTTCAGGACAAAGATTGGATCTGAACAGAGAAGTCACAGCTTTGATTTCCTGACAGCTGTTTCTGTAAACGCTGTTATCAGATTAAACCTCTCAGTGCTGTGCAACTGCAATGATTTCTTGTCCACAAACATCCAAGATTAAGATGTTAACTTTCTGGGCGGCATTTAAAGCTCTGCAGAAAGTTGAAGGAAGCCTGACCTCTGACCTTTCCTCTCTAAAGCCCAGAGATATTAATCTGAAGATGGTTTAATGTCCAAACCTGAGAGGGCTGAGTTTCCTCACTCACCTCAGCTGAATCACACTGTTGTCTGTGAGGACGGTTGTTGATAGTTTTATAGTTTATGTCATGTAGGTCCTGCTAACAAACAGTCAGAGCTCACTTATCAGGTTTCATCTCACTGGGTAACAACTAGTTGGCCAACAGCATTCTCCACTTTGGGGCTCAAATAGTCTCAGAACAGGCGGTGATTTTTAAAACCTGACGGCTCCAAACCCAGAGTTCAGAGCCTGTTTTCTGCCACCGTTGAGCCTCAGCTGCTCTCCAGCTGACGCAGCCTCGGCAGAAACCTCCGATCTGACTGAGACGCACCTGTCACCTGTTTCTGTTTGGGCTTTTCTGAAGGAGAGGGTGAATATTAATTAGGCTGCTTCAATAATTATACATTCATATCAGTATCAAATTAAAAACAACAGGGCATCAAAATCCACAAGGTTTCAGATTTATTTCGGTCAGAAGTCGGTCCGTTTGTCTGGGTGGTTTCAGGTCAGCCTGTGTCCTCACCTGAGCAGCAGGTCAGGTGACCTGACGAGTGTTTCCCTCAGGTGGGACCACTGTCGGAACATCTGCTAATTTACAGAGAGGATGGACCCAAACTTTTCTCACCTGTGTGTCAGACAGGTTCAGGATGGCCTGAAGGCAAGAGAAACATCCGATTATCATCATCCAGGGGCTGTGTGTGTGTGTGATGTTGGTCTGCTTGTCCAAGGTTTTAACACCTTGTTGCATAAATTTAATTTCCTTCTGATGAATAAAAGCTTGACTGTTGATGTTGTAAAGTTTTAGCGGTGGCTGTTCTGACAGTTTGTATCTGGAGCTGACTGAGCAGTTTGTGTGTCTGTGTGTGTGTGTGTTTCTGCTGCGTGTGTGTGTGTGTTTCTGATGGGTGTGTGTGTGTTTCTGCTGTGTGTGTGTGTGTTTCTGCTGGGTGTGTGTGTTTCTGCTGGGTGTGTGCGTGTTT
>NC_051433.1:560510-570840 GCF_001649575.2 Kryptolebias marmoratus
GTGTGTGTGTTTCTGCTGGGTGTGAGTGTGTGTGTGTGTGTGTGTTTCTGACGGGAGTGTTTGGCAGCAGAGAGTGAGTTTGTGCTTCAGCTCAGCAGGGGTTTAGGGGTTTTTATCGTGCCAGCCTCTCTTCTCCACACATGGATGATGCACCTCGGGAACATCCACTCAGCTCTCCGCCTTTCTGAACACCTGCTTCACATTCACAGAACCACACCTGGGAGCTGCTTCCAACTCCTCCTCAAGCCTTCACTTGACTTTCACTAACAGAACAAATTAACTGGCAGCTCTTTCTTGGTTTTACATCGTGCAGAGCTGGAAGAATTGGGCGTGACGGCGGGAGGCGGGGCCTGTGGGTTTACCTGCCGCTGAAGGCTGACGTCTGACGTCTGGTTCGGCCGGAACAAGGAAACGAAACAACAGGAGAAGAAGGATTTATTCTGAACTGAAAACAGAATAATACAATATGCCAACCACCATAAAACATTACAGAAGAAGAAGAAGAAGAATACAATAAACACAGGAGTTTATCAACAAGTAAACATGAACACTTAGCCTGTTGTCCGCCATCTTTAACATCCTTTATGTCGAGGGGAGACGGAGGTGGTGAAAAATAAAGTTCTGGGATGTCTCGTGATGTGACACTCAGCTGCTCCTCAGTGACGGGAAAAACGATCCCGTTCTGTCAGCTTTGAGTTTTCAGGGCAGCCATTGTGACTCCGGCTGATTTGGAGGTTAATGACTCGTAGATGGACGTCTGATGATTGTTGTTTGAGTTGGTTCATGAAATATTTTGCTAACAGGCAAAACCCCTTTCACCTTCATTAAAAACAAACAAATAAAACAAACAAACTGATAAAGTCTAAGTTTAATGTGTAAAAAAACAAACCAAGCTCCTGAAAACCACCTTTACTTCTGATAAAACAAATTAATATTTATAATGATGATAATCAAACAGACGAATAAAACAAAGTTAATCCTCGTTTTTAAAATCAACTCTCCTCTAAAGTGAATCGTTTTATTTGTCACATGATTTGGGATATTTGCAGATAATAATTGATTATTTTGGTTTGTATATAATTGGGGATGTATGAAGCCCTGAAACTTTAATGGATACATTTATTTGTTTGCTTTTATTCACAAAACTTATAATCTGAATTCGATTTTATGTTTACCATATTTCCGAACTGTTAGTCATGTTTTATAAAATGAACAACTGAATTTAAACATTAATAAAGTTTGGTTCTGGAATTCATTAAAAAGTAACCAAAATTTTCCAATTTTGTCTAAGGTTCAAATTATCTGCAACACATTTTTTGTTGTTCTTCTTTTATCTTTAACAGCTGAGTTAAATCCTAATAAAATCTGTTTGTTTCATCAGAAACTTTCTAAATATCATTTCTGTACCACAGACAGAACTCTGAAGCTTTTAATAACAGTTTATCTGTTTTCTTTAGATAAACTGAAGTATGGAACTTGGAGTGTTTTGGTTTTTTGTGACCCGATCCAAAAAGTGCCGTAAATGTAAAAGCTTCAGTAAATGTTGGACGGCGCTGAGAGGAAAAGTTAAATTCTTCTCTGAGGAGATGATGGTGGTCCCTGTATGCTCGGCACATCATGCATCTGATTTAAAATGCAAACCCATAAATATTTGTATTTATTTTAAAGTTAAGATGCAAAGTGAGCGGCTGATGGATGCGAACTGCACAGGGCTGACTGACAGAGGCGCCATCTGTTTTGATCGACTTCCTCCCACTTGTCTCTCTGATTATCACGCTGACAAGAGACGCTTCAACTTTCAACATGTTTCTCTGCAAAGTTGCGTCATGAAACTTTTATCACTGAGATCAGATTAGCATGATGCAACGCAAAGACACGGTGAGCAGGGAGGGGAGGGGGCATTCACAAGGAAATACTACAAAGTTCTTCATTAAATTCACTAGTTTACTACCTTTAGATCCAAGCCCCGATGGGTTTAACTGCAGCTGTAAATCAGTGACCCTTCAGCATCAGGAAATGGTTTTATTAAAGAAAGAAAAACACACAAGCTGCAGAATTTCCTCAAATCTGCTGTTTCCAAAGTGTTTCCATCTCCGTCCAGATTTATTAAATCCGAATACAAAGAAAACTGAGAAAGAGAGACTATGTTTTAAAATCTTTTTTTAAAAATAAAAGGACCACAGATTGGCTGCTTTTTAAAAGTTTGAGGAACAAAATAGTTAAAGAAATGTACAAATCCAAAGCTAAATATTACACAAATGTCTTATCAGAAGCTAGAGGGAATGGTAAGACGATCTGGAAACAACTAAACAGTTTACTGAATGCCAATGCACACACTAAACATAAATATGAACTCGCAACAGCAGGAAAAACCATAACTGATCCTGCTAAGCTGGCAACAATGTTTAATGATTATTTCCTCTCTTCAGTTAAAGATTTGGCATCACAGTTTCAGCCAGCTCCAATGGAAACACATTGTATAAAACAGACCAAAAAGTGTTCTGATCTTTTTGAGATTAAGGAAATTCATTACTCTGATGTTCAAAGAGCCATTAACAGTTTAAGTAATTCTCACGCAAAGGATATGTATAATTTAGACGCTATGTTTTTAAAAAAATACAGTAACATTTTAGTAGAACCCTTAACTCATATAGTCAACATTTCCATTAGAACAGGGCAATTTCCCGATGCATGGAAAAAAGCTTTGGTGAAACCGATTTTTAAATCAGGAAGTCGACATGAAATCAGCAACTATAGGCCAATAAGTCTGGTTCCGGTCATGTCAAAAGTGCTGGAGAAAATTATTTTGGAACAACTGTTACTACATTTAGAAAGTAACAGTCTTTTGCATCCGCTTCAGTTTGGTTTCAGGCGTCAACATTCCACAGAGACCGCTATAAGTTTGCTGCTTGAAAAGGTTAAACTATCACTTGACAAGGGACAAATTACTGGTGCAGTTTTTCTTGATTTGAAAAAGGCCTTTGATACAGTGAACCACAATTTACTAATTTCAAGGCTTTCATCATTTAATTTCTCAGAACGATCATTGTCTTGGTTTAAATCGTATTTGGAAGATCGTGAACAATGTGTTGTTATTAATAACAGTAAATCTGTCTTCTGCAAAATTGCAACAGGGATTCCGCAAGGAACCATCTTAGGTCCGGTTCTTTTCAGTTTGTATGTTAATAGTCTTCCTGACATTTGTCCTGAAGTCAATCTGCAAATGTATGCTGATGACACCATTGTTTATACATCGGACAAAAGCGGTACTGCTGTCAGTGAAAAACTTCAGAGCAGTCTGCAGAGATTATCGACATGGCTAAAGGACTCTTGCTTAACTCTCAATACAAACAAAACAAAGTGCATTTGCTTTTCAATTAAGAAAACCTCATTACAGTCTTTGAATATTCAGATCCATGGGGACCCTATTGAACAAGTTTCACAAGAAAAATATTTAGGAATAATTTTGGATGCTCAGTTAACTTTCAAGAGTCATGTTGATAAAATCTGCAAAACTGTTAGGTCAAATATAAACTGTTTTAAAATTATTAGACATTGTTTGACACTTCACTGTGCAGAGATGTTTATGAACTCACTGATCCTCTCACATTTTACCTATGGAGCTACTGTCTGGTCTCAGACTAATCAAACTACTCTCAAACCACTAGCAAGTCTTTATAATCGGGCCTTAAAGGTTTTACATCAAAAGCCAATTAGATTCCATCATTGTCGTATTTTGGCTAAATTTGGCATTTTGGATTTTACAAATTTTCTAAATTATAACGTTTTAAAACTGATTTTTAAGTGTTTAAATGGACTAGCACCAATACCATTAAGCGATTGCATACAGAGACTGCAGGGCAATAGTAGAGCTACCAGAGCAGCTTTGAAGGGAAATTGTAAGGTCCCCTTTCGAAGAACCACTTTTGCTCAAAGTGCACTGTCTGTGAGAGGATCTGCAGCTTGGAACTCACTTCCTGTTCACTTAAAGTCTGCAACCAGTTATAGTATGTTCAAAAATCAAACAAAACTCTGGTTATGTCAAAAACAGACCTGTACTCATTTTTAATTTCTTTACACTTCTCTGTTTGTATATATTATGTTGTGTTATTTCAAATGATTTTACTTTAATTTTTTTTTTTTTTTTTTTTTTTAAAAGCCCATCTAGGGACAAGTGCTGCGAATTAGCTGTTGCTATTGCACCATGATGCTAACATGGGACTGCTGTTTCATTCAGTTTGTCTATGTAAATGTGTGTCTGTCCCTATCAAATAAACTAAAAAAAAAGAAAAAAGAAAAAGGAAAGAAAAACTGTAAAATTAGAAATTCTTCAGTCTCCTTAGATGATTCCTGCTGTTGACAAAATGATTTAGTTCCTGTTTACAGATAGAAGCAGAAAAAAGGACAAAGTTTTTAACAGTAAACACTCACAGCAGCTTTGTAAAGCAGAAGTGCTGCAGATTTCTTCTTCTTTCTCATTTCTTTTATTCTTCAACAACTAAACACACACATGCTGGTTGAACTAAATGTTAATAAGATTATTTAATAATCCCAGGACTCCTTCCAGTCCACCAGCTGAAGTCTCTGTTATGGATCCCAACCAGGAGAAAATAAAACGACAACAAGAAGGAAAACTCAGTGAAGCTTCAACAGGAGCCAATTATCATCTGGTGCTGGAAAATGGGAACAATTTAAATGCTTGTTTCCTTCTTTAATTTCCATCATCAAGGTGTTCCAACGAGCACCAGAGCTTCAAACCAGCTGCAGGTTCTTACAGAAGACAATTACACCCGAGTGGATTAAGTTTTTATTCACATCTTTGCCTTCATGGTTCCAGAAACACCGATCCGAGCTGGTCCATGTTTGTTGTGTGTTTGTGTTCATCCTTCCTCCCTGTCGGTGTTTGCAGCAATAAAAGCTCAAGTCATTATCTACCTTCTTAAATGAGAAAGGCTGAATGAAACGACTTCTCAACAGCTCTTTACCTTTTTACTTCCTGGCAACTTAATGAAGCTTCACACAATTAAATCTAACATTTTCCAACCAGTCCAGCCGAGGATTTCTCTTTTCTTTAATCGCTGCGTGCTCTCAATGGTTTGTTCATTTATTGCTAGAGAACAATAGTTTTGAAGTACAGAAATGCTGGAAATTGTTGCCAGTTATAATCAGATGGAGCAGCAGCTCTCTTTGTGCAAAGTGCTCCTTTGTCCTCCCGTCACATTTTACTCTCTTTTGTCCTTGTTGCTATGCTGCCTTCAGTTTCTGCTGTTAACGGGGAAACAATGAGATCTCCAGGAGCGCTCGCTCATCGTAGCTGTCACATTTCTGTGTGTAGCGCTGTAACTATCATGAACTCAACACAGACTCTTCTTAATGATTGTCACTGAATTTCTGTGATGAGAGAACAAACCCTGCCTCAGTTCTGGTCCTTCTTCTGCTCTGCAGGACTGGAACTGGATCCATGCGGACCCGGTGGGGCTCGTTCCAAACCTACTACTGCAAACGCTTTACAGCTCAACAGATACTGAGAATCATGGCCACGTTCTGGTATAAAATGTTAACTGATGTCAAGTAACCACGTCCCTCCCCATCGAAGACTCCAGGTCAACTTGTCCAAACACCAAATTACACTGTTGAAGCTTTGCTCACTTCATATCCTGATGTTGTTGTTTGAAATGAGGCCGTCTGCCAAAGATACGACATGTTAGACAGAATCTAACCATATAAATATAAATTATTTAATGTGATAAAGTACACATTTCAAACTGTCTGACTTAACATTGGCTTTTATTACAATATATATAAAAAATCATTTATATTGCTACAATCTACTCATAAATACATGCCATGATAGTTTCCATGAATAAAGTTATTATTATTATTATCATTGCATTAAAATCCAATAATGTTGATCTTGTGTATGGATGTGTCAGCTGGTGCTTCTAATGACACCATGACACGTGCACGGGTGCAAACTGGTGACAGTATTCAACCCAGTTGGTTCAGAACAAATGGTAGAAGGAGGGGATTGGACTTGACCAACACTAGTTGTCAAACTGTTGCTACTTGATTAGTTTTACCTGAACAATAAAACTGAGACACTTCCTGCCTGTTCCTGAACATGTGTCTGATCCTTCAGCTGATCCTGAGGACAGAAAACAAAGACACAGCTTCCCAGTCTGCACATGACGTCAACACTTCTGTCCTGGTTTCAACCTGCTTTTAGCTGCTCTGCCTGTTGTGTTCGGCTGATTGTGATCCAGAAAATAATTACCCTGCATGTTGATCATCATCATCTACCTCAGCTAACACTTCCTCCTGCATCCCTGCAGCTCTCACATCTCGGGCCTGGCAGAAACCCAGGGAGCAGTTTACACCAACCAGATGATCCAGCTGTTCTCTGAGCTGCAGAACATCAACGAAGCACAGCGGTTCGAGTCAAACAGCTGAAAGAGTCCTGCACTCAGGTTTTATCTCTGGACCAGTCTAAGAGCTCTTAGCTCTGAGCTGAACGAAGACAAAGAATGATTCTGCCTTTCAGAAACATTAAATATCTCAGAGGATTTATCCCAACAGCATCATGGATTAATAATGCTCATTTAAGCAGCTAAAAGTGAAAACATATTTTCTTCTTTTATTGGTTTTCTTTAAATTTAATCAAAATAACTCAACTTTGGAACGAGCTCCTTGAAGTCAGAGATTGTTTTTAAATCTGAAACACAATGTTTACTTGGATTCTTAGAGTTCAGTGTTTGCTGGATTAATAAACCACAGTTTTATGACAATTTTCTAATGACAGACTGTTTTTATTAAATAATTCTCTTCATTGTGAATCACTTGAAAACGTGGTTGGAAACGTGTCCTTTGCAAAATAAAGTTTATTATTATCTAAATGTCACCCTGACACATGAAAGTACATCATTACACAGTATTCAACATTTCCTAAAGCCCATAATTTATTTTTCTCTAACTAACAAACTGATCCTACAGCTTGTCATTAGACTTAATTTGGACCGAAGCTGAAATTGATTGTTTGGAAGACAGCAGCTAATGTGCGCACCTCGAACGCCTCGGGGTCACAAATAATATCACATGTGAGAGCGATAATTTTCCTCGCATATCCACCCAAATCAAACGCTTCCAGCCTTAAAAGACTGTAATCAGCTGCTGATTAGAGCATTCACAAACAGAAATGTGTATTTTTATTTGCTGTAAAGTTACAGTAAGAAAATAAGAGCCGCTTATCTCCATGTGAGCGACAGCATCTCGACACCTGAGCAGACATTTAAAACCATCTGCAGCCGTGTGACAGAAATCCTCCTTAAAATGTCAATTTGAACTCTCTGAATTAACTGTCCGTCAACTTTCCATGTCTATAAAAACTAATACTTTTGACGTGGGGGTGTGAGCCGAGCACTTCAGGTTTCATGAGGAGAAACGTCTGAGTGCAGCCGCAGAGAGGAGAGAAAATGATGGAAAATTAGTGAGTTGGAGAAAATGTCCAATTCTTTCTCATTTAAACATGACTGACAGCCAAACGGCTCCTGAAGCTCCGGGAAAATTACCACACATCCAGGTTGGTCATTCCACATTTAGAAAGTCACATTTCAGCCTGAAAAAGTTGGTTTTAAATGGGAGATGGTGCTGTTGGATATGCTCTGCACAGGAAGGCAGATTCCTGCTGAAACGCTCGTGTTGCTGCCACCCGGGGAATGCATCGGTTCATTTTCTTGGTCATTTAGTGATTAGTTTGATGAGGAAGTTTCTGAATATCCTGTAGTTTAGATGCTGTTTGTTGCAGCCTTCCTCTCATTAGATTCTTCTGCTGCACTTTCCAGACCTTTTCTTTCCTCACCAGAAAAAAGAAACAAGTCTTCAAATGACTCTTTGGATAAATGTTTGTCTGAGGAGCAGCTGGTTAGCACTGTTGGACATTAATATTATTGTTGTTGTCCAGTGAAACATCCTGCATCCTAAACTCCTGTTCTTCTTTGTGTTAATTTAATTTGTTTGTTCATGTGTTGATTGTTGACCTGGGTTTAAAAAGCCCGTCTCAGGACAACAAATAAGCCTTCAGCTTGACAGCACAAAGAAATGGCTGCACTGCTCTAACAAGCAACAATGTTTTTGTGCTTTCTTTGTCAAAATAAAATTTAAAGTAAATTAAACTAAGCCTTTATTTTTTACTCCAGCCCAATGATCTGGTCTCGTTACCTGCTGACTGAAAAAACCCAGATGTGTCGTTGCAGTTCCACCTACCTGAGCAGGTGTTTTCAGGTCTAATCCTCTGTGTTAGAGATGATAAAATCCGGACCTTATTTGTATCAGAACAACCCTGGATGGTGACTATAAAAGAAGACAAATCCATGAACTTCCAGAGAAAAGTTCAGACTGATGAACGGAACCAGGCAGCATTAAATCTTAGATCAACCATGTGATTAAAAACAGGACAAGTGAGAGTTAAACTGGTGATTGTGAGGAGAACTGCGACTGAGTTTCAGAGTAATATGGAAAACCACAGCGAGTGTTTTCTCCATCCATTTCCCTTCACTCTGCTTCATGTCAAGCCTGATAAAATCTGCACACCCCAGCAGCAGGAACAATGACTGTCAACAGGAACACGAGTTGTTTCTCTGCTGCTCTGCTTTCTTCCACATACTGAGGAGAAGGACCGATACTTTTTGTGTAAATGACACCGATGGATCATCCGATTCCCGTGTAAAACTCCATCAGAGGTGATGAGCTTCAGATCCCCTGCAACCATCCAACAAAGCCGGGCTGATGGCTGCACATTTGCTTTTGTATTAACCTCCATTCTGCTCTGTGTTTGCGATGTGAGCTGGTGGAGAGCAGCAGCGAATACACTGTGAGGGGAAATTAGCTTCAGGCTCATGAATAATTCATTGTTGTGTTTGTCAGCAGACATTTAGGTCTGTGATCACGAGTGGGAGAGAAACAGAAATATCAAAACTTTAAAACAACAAAGTGGAAAACTGATGTGAGTTAGTCCGGGGGTTCGAAACCCGGGACGCTCCCAAAGATCCTGACGCTTCCGCCTGGTCGAGAAGCCACAAAACCCTTCTGGGTTTGGATTTCTGTGTCCTCGCACATCAATTCTGTATTTTATTTTAGATAAGTATTCACCCCCTTGGATGGTTTTTGTTGCGGTCATAAATCGGTCACGGTTGTCCTCCAAGCACAGATGAAGCTTCCAAGCTTCTGGTTCCGTCTAACTTTCGAGTGTTAACACCGAGAGGACAGAAATCAAGAGGCTTTAGCAGCAAGTGTTGAAGTTGTGTTCAAAGATCAGACGAGGAGGAGGAGCAGATGGAGAAGAGCATTTGGTTGGCGTGAAGAACTCTTCACCAGCCTCGCCTGGAGGAGACGTGCAGAAACTGAAGGAAAGAGGAAGAGCGTGTTGGAACAGGTTCATTTCAGGGGAGGAAGACGAGTCACACCGTTTAAAACAGTTTCATCTGCAGGGTTTGTCTGAAAGTTTCAAAACTCATCAGAAGATCTTTGCTTTTAGCTTTTTAAATATTGTATTTTACAAATTAATAATACAAATTTAACCTTGTTTGTTAGTGGAAATACTTTCAGGCTTTTTAAATGAAGGTCTGAGAGGAAAATCACCTTAAATTCCCCAAAAACATGTCATCGAGTGAAAATGAAAGAAATACAAAAATAACTGATTAATTATTGTTTTTCCTGCATGTGTGAGAGGAAGCAGCAGGTGGAGATTCTTCATTTATCAGATCATGATAATAATTTAACCTTTTTCTGCATAAAAACAAAGCTTCATCAGAGAAACGTTCCCTGAGACTCAGGTTTTATCTTCAAACTGCGTCCTGCTGCTTTAAAAACAAAGCTCTATTTCTGGATTCAGTCCTTCAGTATTTTTAGTTTTTCTGGCGGTAAAAACAGACGGACAGGAACATAATGACGCCACACGCAGCTCTTTGTTCCTGCATGCAGCCAAAAATCCCAACAAGCTGCCGTCCGGACTCAAATACACCAAGAAGAAGAAACAACCAGAGAACAAAGTCGGAGGAACATTTGTGCAGCTTTCTGATGAAGTTAAAGATCAGCTTGAGAAGCTTCTTCATCACAGCCAGACCTTTGATTTCCAACAAACACCTCCAACAGGAAACACACGGAGAGAGTCTTATTAAACTCTGTGAAAACAGCTGCAGGCAAATAATTCTCCTCCTTCATCACTTTATACCTTCATCACTTTATACCTTCATCACCTCGTACCTTCATCACTTCGTACCTTCATCACTTCATACCTTCATCACTTTATACCTTCATCACCTCGTACCTTCATCAC
>NC_051433.1:573006-576910 GCF_001649575.2 Kryptolebias marmoratus
ACCTTCATCACTTCGTACCTTCATCACCTCGTACCTTCATCACTTCGTACCTTCATCACTTTATACCTTCATCACTTTATACCTTCATCACTTTATACCTTCATCACCTCGTACCTTCATCACTTCGTACCTTCATCCAGATGCCAGCAGGCAGGCAGATCAGAGGGTCTGGGTACGATTAGGCAAAGGATTGAAGGGATCAGCACCTGTTGTAAAAACCACAGCAGCAAAATAAAAGATTTTTTTTTTTTTAAGTCTAATTCAGTCTGACGATACTTCTGGGATTAAACTTGCTAAACTGACTTTGTTGTCTGAAAAGTCAAACATGGTACAAAGACTGAAATGGATGACTCTGTTATATAAAGTTTAGACCGCAGCGAGACGAGGACTGGGGCGTCTGAAGGAAGAAACTCTTTAGTTTCCCTGCAGGGTCAATAAAGAATAACATGATTAATGAAGTGGCTCCAGCTGATGGAAAGTCTGCACACAACATCCCTGACTGAGACAATTTAAAAGATTCATCAATCATCAACTTCTAATGAGACAAGAGAATTATTTAATTGCTCTCTTTGTTTAATTACATCATGTCTAAGTTTTCCTGAGACGTGTTGTCTTGGTTCAAACAGGTCATTTATTAAACATTTCACTGAGAAAATTCTCTTTTCTGTTTTTATTGTTGGAATTCAGACTGAAGTGAATAAAAAGTGTCCTGCTGTCAGTTACAGTCAACAAGTTCAGTTTTCATTCAAGTGATGCTTTCGAAACAGACAGATGGTTGGAAACAATCATAAATTTAAGCCCTTAAATAAAAAGTCATTTTATTTATCACAAACATAAACTAAAGGAAAGAACGTTTTCAAAGCAGCTGATAAATACCTCTGTCATTACGACCATCTGTCCTGTTAGGAATATTCTTATTTCTGTGAGTTAATGGCTGAGAGGCCGACACAGAAGTTGTACACACCGACAGGCCTCCTCCTCTTCATCGACTGCAGAGACAATGAGTAAATGTTCACACTCTGAAAATAGAAAACAAGGAAACCCTGGAAAAAAATAGTCCAGATTTGTGCAAAAACAGACGAACAAACGGCTTCAGATGACTGGTAAACAGAAGTACTCATAATTTTTAATTAGTTTAACTTTTTATTACTTATTGATAAAAAGTAAGGTGGCTTCTACTGACTTTCATTCCTCTTCTCTTCAGAGCCGACCTCCACCTCTCCAGGCTCTCTTCCACCTGCTCCCTACTCTCACTACAGATGTCTGCAAACATCAGGGTCCGTGGGGACTCCTGCCTGTCCGTCACCACTGCCACAGAGAAAAACTAACAAAAACAAAATGAGCGTAAAGAAGAAACCGAGGTGCTAAAAGAGTCATTTATACAGAACTGACTTTTCTGATGTTCAGACTGATTGTTTCCTGTTTAGAAATCTCACCATATTTACAGAGTTTAGTGAAATCTGTGTGAGTGCAGTGGAACTGTGAGTAACAGATCAGTTTGTAAGTTTTAAATGTATTCTTGGAGCACAGACAATAACCCTCCCACTGACTGAAGCAGATGGCTTGATTTAAGTTCAGCTGTCTTCATGAATTTGGACAAGTTTTATGAGTGTAAATTTCCACAAACTAATACATCTGCATGCATTACTCAGGCGCTCCTGGAGATTCACGGCAGCCTGAAGAATGTGAGCTGACACTAATCAACATTATTCTCCAGCAGCTGGACTAATCTTCTGCAGGCCAGATGAAAGAGACGCCAGATAAAAGACCAAAGTCCGTTTCTGAGGGTTTTCTGGAAGGATCTGCAGCTCTAATCCCAATCCATTGTCCATCAATTGGCCTTTATTTGAACCAAACTAATCAACTCTGAGTCCTGTTATCTTCCTTTCTCAGATTTCCCCCAATATTCCACAAAGTTTCACATCTTAAAGACGACTTTCTGTTTTCTGTTTTGTGTATAAACACAGGTATACCCGACCACAGTCATGAGCTTGGATGTTCTGACGCTGTAGACCATAAATTTCAGAGGATTTATCAGGATATCATTCTTTCTGCCTTCAGTTGTTCAAAGTGTCCTCCTCTCCTATTTTTGTTGCTCCTTCCATCCCTTGGTGTCGTCATCTCTCTGCCCGTCTCTTTTCTGTGAATTAATCCTCCTTCTGCTTTCAGGGAGATCTGTCCTCCCATTAACGTCCATGTTGGATTAAACTAATCAACAGACTGTCTCTGTCCATTTAAACTGCTTCTCCTCCACAAACCACAGACTGACCGTCTCCATCGTTTCTCGCAGGGTGTGTGAATTCATCCAGATATTTATACTATCAACACCAACACATCATATATTATCAATACATTCATTTGTTCCCATTCCAGAAGTGCAGTAAAGGGAAAAAAGATTTTTGTACTTTCTTGTTTCTGAATAAAAACAAAAAATAGGAAGAGTAAAAATTCTAAAACATTAATTTGTGCTGATTGAACTTTCACTAACTCAGTGGCTGACAGGATTATTTCTGTCATCTTTCATCACTTTTGCTGCTTTTAGTTAGTTTAGTTTTGCTATTTTTACCTATTGTTGTGTTTCTTTTATCTATAGCTAGCATTTTAAAACTTTTAATTAACATTTGAATAGAGTTTTGCTGGTTTTAAAGAGCATATTAATGAATGACACACGACTCTTCTACATGAAACTGTTAACGGGCTGCTGTTAGAGGGAAACGTATCAGATCAGTCTCTGTGAGACTGGTTCTGTTCACTTCGGATCAGATATAAACCCCTCCACTGACAGGGCGTTGATGACGCTGCAGGTAAAGAGGTCTGACACGATCATCTGTCCGGTTCATCTGTATTCCACTGAATCAGTCAACACGAGCTCACTTCCTGTTTTTGTTTTGATTGCTTTCTCCATGAGCGAGCTGCACGCTTCACTCAGAGGATCGCTGGTTTCAGAAGAAAGCAGAGGGATGTGTGTGCTTCTCTGCAGAGCAACAAACTAAACTTCACGTATAACATCCCAGAGCTGCCGCTCCTCGTGTCTTTGTCTATCAGAGGATAACCGGCTTGGAAGAGTGGTTCAGTTAGCAGGAGAACACTGTGGGGTTTTCTTTTAGCCGTTACTCCTGTTCACACACCGCTAATAAAGCAACATCTGGATGAGGTTTGTCCAGCCTAAAGGTACTTAAAAATGAAGAAGAGTGCAGGAAGCTGCGAGAACACGGGTTTTAGAAAAAAGGTTTCATTGTTTGAACAAAGAGGAAAATCTGGGCCAATTTAAATCAAATTGTACAAACTACTGCTAACCTTTTTGTATTATCTTAAATATGAACAAGTGATAATAAATCATGAAAACTTTGGATCTGATCAGGTGATTTTTCCTATAAATGATGTTCTCTCTGATAACTCAGCTGTTAGTCAAAGTTATCCATGTTTTACCTTTCTGACACTTTAAACTGTCTTCTTTTTCTGTCTTTTTCTGTTTACTGGCATGAAATGCTGTCAGCTGGCAGCAGGAATCACGCTGCAACAATAAAAGAGTTTCTGGGTGTTTGCTGACAGAAATGTTGTCTAAACAGCAGCTTCCCCAGTTCCTGTTGCCATAAAGACGCATCATCTGACCAACCTGAGATTTTTCAGATGTCTGCACTGTAACAGCTTGACACGTTTCCAGAGAGAAGCTTCTCTCTGCAGGAGAAAGGCTGACATGACAGGTCCATCTGCTGTCTGTTCCAGCTCCTCGTCGTGTCCTTTACTCTCCCTGCAGAGTCCATAAGGTCATCTCTGAGTGCAGGAATCCCTGGGACTGCTCATGTAACCCGTCACTCCAACTCAGCTGCATCCTGACCTGTCAAATACAGAGCAGGAGTCACGTTACCTGTCGGTGAAGGACTAGAGTCACGTGACCCGTCTG
>NC_051433.1:577010-581123 GCF_001649575.2 Kryptolebias marmoratus
TGACCACAGTTTGACATCAGTTTAACCACAGTCTGACCACAGTTTGACCACAGTTTGACGACAGATTGACCCCAGATTTAGCAGGAGACAACTCCTTTCAGCACCTCAGCAATGCTTGCAGGAAGCTGTGAAACCTTCCATCCTCAGACAGAAGCAGAGGTTCTCTGCACGCAGGACACATCAGGAGCTTTCAGTCAGAATAAAACATTTTATCATCATAAGACTGTTCCTGGGGAACAAAATATAAAAGACAAATGTTCTCAGCACACACATCAGAGAAAAACCTGCTTCAAACGATGTTTTACTTTTTCAAAATAACTAAACTTCTTTAATGGTTTTCAGCTTTTATAAGAAAAAGTTTGTTGAAACTGAGAGTTGTTCAAACCAATCATCAGAGTTATTTAACATCATAAACTGACATAAATAAAATAAAGAAAAGGTCAAGAAAGTGGAATAAAAGCAGGACCATAAGTTAATACAAGATGACCGGTTTCCTGCAGAACTCCATCCTCTGAACCAGCTCAGAAACAGACGCAGATCTGACTGAGAGGAAGATGTTTTCCTGCAGTGGATTTTAAAACTGGTGACTTCTCTCCGTTCTAAGAACAGAACAGAAAATCCAGGATTTTGCTGCTTCACGACCTGAAAAAAGTGTAAAGATATTAAGAAAGAGTACAGAGCAGCCTGCTCTCACTAAGGATTATCACAGCTAATTATTATCACAGTTGATTTCATCATTTACTTCTGAATAAATTACAGAATAAAGTCATTTAGTAAAACTAGCTGTTCTGTGTCGACTTTAAAATCTGAAGCAAATGAAACAAAAATAATAAAAAGCATTAATCAGTTGGAAACTGATGTAGAGTTTAACAAGTTCAAACGCTTCCATCTGATTGGTAATAAGTAACTCAAGATGTTGGAAAACAGCCATTCATTCCAAACAATCCAGGATTTTAAGAGCATTAGGACTTTGGAAGGACAGATAAAAGAACAATCCAGAGACCTTCAGGTAAACTCGGAACAAAAGGTTCAGAAAAACAAGCCGAAGTCCAAGAAGGTCTGAGCTGAACAAAGACAGCAGAGAACCTTCAGTCTGAGAGAAACAGGGAAAACACAAAGGAGACATAATAAAACGATAAGAAAGAAAAACGACAGCCGGTTAAAGAAAAAGAAATGTTTTGTTTTTCCAGACACTTCAGAATAAAAAATGAGTTCTTCCTCCTACAGAATTGACTTTCAGGCTTTTTTCCTTTCAAATCAAGAAGGTGAAGTACATTCTGTTCTCAGTTTGAGCAAAGATTAAAAGTTTTTTATTAGTTCTCTTTCAGAGGCTGCCTTCTTATTTCTCATGTTTAAAGCAGCTGGAAATCCAAATTCTTTAGCAACAAACAGAACATTTGTACTCTGGACCTTCAGAGCATCTGTCAGAGAGATTAAACCATATTCAGGCTTTTTCTATTTATCTTCAGAAAATAAAGGGAGCCGAGTTTAAAGGCAGAGGATGAGTGAAGGAAGAAAAAATGAAGCTTAAAGAGGAGAAATCAGGACAGAGGCGATAAATCCAGGCAGAACTGAAAAAGTCTTTCTTCTCCGAACACAGCATGAATCAAATGAGTTTCGAAAGGACGGAGAGTTTTACGGGCGACCGACAGACGTAAAGAAAGATGGCAGAAAAGACAAGTTCATGGAGTTTAAAAGGACAATTATTCCAGGTGGGGTGAAAGAAAAGATGGAGAGAGGAGGAGGAAACGAAACCGAGACAAGAGAAAGAGCTCTGATTGGATGGGATCTGTGGGGGCGGCCATGATGGAAATACGGGAGGAAGAAAAGCATGCTGGGTAATAGAGAAGCTGCTGGTTGCCATGGTGATTCCCAGGGAGGGACAGCACCTCAGGCAGAAACACAGAGTAAAAAGTAAGCCTCAGACCAACAGTCTCTGAGTGAAAACTATCAGAACTTCTTGACCCGTGAGCAGCAGGAGGTTCTGATGGTTCTACAGGGTTTATGGAGGAGATCTGAAGAGTTAAATAGAGAAAACTCTGAGCTCAGATAGAAGTCAGTGAGAGTTTGGGTGTGTGACCTCTGACCTCTGACCTCTGAGTTGACAATAAAAATGTAGAATTGTGTATTTGTTGTGTTGGAAAGTGGAAACGGGAATCTTTGTCGTCACAACGAACCAACCAAGGAGCTGCAGCAGCTTTCTGTGGAGCTCCAACATCTCAGAGCTTTTACATTTTATGGTTTTATTATAAACGGAACCAGAAGAATATTAATGACGAGGTTTATGCTCTGGCACTCTTTAAAACACATTAACAACCACACAGAATTATCTTTAAAAAACAAAAGCCTGAGAAGACACCAAACCCGTCTGTGCACACACTGCAAACGATTCACACACAATCCCTGTCTTCCTTCCACCAGATGCCTGTCAAAGATTCACCCGAACATCCTGGAGCCTCTTCTGAGAGCCGCTGCAGGAGGCTGCGTCCTGAGCACCATCAGCATCTGTTGCTATGCTACGAGAGGAAAGTCAGGCGCAGGAGGCAGATCACGACCGACGGAGGAGAGGAGCTGCTTCCTGACCAGAAAGTTTACATTCAGATAAATCCACAAGCTCCGCCCAGGTGTTACAGCAAACGAACTCAGGTTGAGCTTCAAGCTGAAGGTTTTTCCTGCTGTCATGAGAGGTGGGTGACGGTGTAATTACCTGTGTGTGGGGGGGTGGAGCTTAATCTGTGATTCAATGCTCTATGATGCAGACATGTTAAAAACTGATTAATATTTAACGTGTTAACGTCTGCAGTGAAGACGATTATGACAGAACAGAGACACGAGAACAAGATGGCTGACTGAGACAAACAGCTCCTTCTGCACTGAAAAACAGTGTTTGGAGGAGGAAAAAACGGGAAAAGATGCTGACAAAAGACACAGTTTTCACCTGGAGAAAGACCAAAACACAGCCGGGGGTTACTGCTAGCTGCTGCTGCTGACAGAGGAGCATTGTGCGAGCAGCTTCAGAGTTTCCACTGAACTCTGAAAGGGTGAAGAGAAACTAACACAGCTGTCCAACTGTCTACAGCAGCACAGAGAAGAGGCTCAGGTCAACATCCTGCCTCCTTTTCTGCTTCATTCTGATCTTTGAATGAAATCGGCTTCATGCTGCAGCGCAGTGGTGAGGACCACGGGTGATTCTGGTGCCACAGTTTGAGAACCCTCTGGGAACTTTCAGTGTGTCGGTTTACATTGAGACACTTGATGCCATCATTCTAACCAGGAGTTACAAACCCAGAATATTAGAATACGTTTGAATAAAGTTGATCTTTCTTTGTGCTCCTTTCAGTTTAAATGGAGCTGGTGACCCGTAGAACTGATGGAAGGCTGGATGTTCCCAGATCTCTACACGATTCGGAGCAGTGGTTTAACTGCCACCCTGATTGGTTTCTCCTCAGCTGATGAAGATTTCCTCCACAGTGTGATATTTACCCACTTACAGCTCTGCTCATCCTTCAGCTGAATAACCTTTTGTGTCTGAATGGGTTTCATCAGCATTCTGCCTCTCTGCACACCAATCATCACTGGGTTCCCCACAGGCTGCTGCCATTTACAGTTTACATCCTCTTCCACACAGAGTCCTTTCACCTGCTCTGCTTCCATCCACTTTCTCTTTCTCTTCCTTCTTCTCTCGGGTGTCATTTCTGTTCTCATAAAATCCAAATGGACTTTTTGTTCTCCTCTCATTTCGCCCAAATCATAAAAGCTCTTTTTAAAAGATATTATTTTTCTTTTTCAGCTGATTGTTCTGCTGCCTCGTTGCTCTGCAGACTCTCTTTATGAGACATGTTTCCAGCAGTCGTCCTGTCAGGTTTTCCAGATGTTTTCTCTGTTGGTGAAACACTTACAGTCCTGAAAAAGTTAAAACTGCAGCTAAAACTCCAAACAAATGTCTGACTTTCATCTGAAGCTGAAGAAATATCATCGAGTCAGGTTTCAGAGCTCCTCGTGGCACGAGGCTGCTTCAATCACCTCCTAAAGACACCTCCAGGGCTTTTATTTCAGGAAAAAATCATCCATCCATCCATCCATCCATCCATCCATCCATCCATCCATCCATCC
>NC_051433.1:582455-587142 GCF_001649575.2 Kryptolebias marmoratus
TCCATCCATCCATCCATCCATCCATCCGTCCATCCATCCATCCATCCATCCATCCATCCATCCATTCATCCACCCATCCGTCCACCCATCCATCATCCATCCATCCATCCATCCATCCATCCATCCATCCATCCATCCATCCATCCATCCATCCATCATCCATTCATGAACTTCTGTATTTAAAGGTTGGAGTTTGCTTCCTCACTGTGTCTTTTTTAGGTAAAAGCTTCATTTTCAGATTGAACGATTAGGCAGGATGTTTTGGACACAGATGGATGTGTAAATAAGTTATTAAATATATTTGTAAAATGTGACAGAAAGTCCTGACTTGTCTCCTGCTGATGGGTTATTTTTTCTGATGTGTCTGATGCTGGAGGAGAGCAGCAGCTGTGTTTGCTTTGCAGACTCATTTGCTAACATCACAGTGTTTCTGCAGCCAGGACTCCTGCTTGGCCTGTGATGAAGGTGCAGCTTCGGGCTTTGATTTGGCCTCCTGCTGACTGAATCACAAGCTTTAAGCAGTGAGTCAGTCTGTCTGTGCAGAGCGACCAAAGCTAACACAGCAAAGTGAGAAGCTTTATCACTGAACAGGCATTTATCACCAGATAATTCATCTTTAAACTGAAACACTAAACAAAATAAGATAATGAGTTTACCTGTTACAGGTGCAACAGACGTGAAGGAGAAAGAAGGCGTCTTCCTCCTGAACTCCAGGAGGAATCAGAAATGCCCCGCTCTTACAGCTACTGAGAAGCCTGGGAAGGTTTCTGACAGACGCAGCGCTGACGCTTTCATGTCTGCCCTTCAGCTTCTGTTCCCGTTTACAAGAAGTCTCCTGAAGAATGATTACTGTCGTTCGTTTATGAAAAATGCTCCTGATGTAAATCAGAAGGAAGTAAAATCACACGGAGGTCAGAAAGCTGCTCGTCCCTCAGGCAGCTGGATGGTTCAGAGAAACAGGAAGTTCTGCTCTCCTGTGAGCAGAAACTCTGGTTGAACAGAAACCAGCCTCCTCCGGTATCACCTGAGACCTG
This sequence comes from Kryptolebias marmoratus, assembly GCF_001649575.2. NCBI lineage: Eukaryota > Metazoa > Chordata > Actinopteri > Cyprinodontiformes > Rivulidae > Kryptolebias > Kryptolebias marmoratus. The sequence continues at coordinate 583,490 of NC_051433.1, forward strand.
GAACCACTGCTCCTTATCACCTGAGACCTGGAACCTGCTCCTCTGGTATCACCTGAGACCTGGAACCTGCTCCTCTGGAGTCACCTGAGACCTGGAACCTGCTCCTCCGGTATCACCTGAGACCTGGAACCTGCCCCTCTGGTATCACCTGAGACCTGGAACCTGCTCCTCTGGAGTCACCTGAGACCTGGAACCTGCTCCTCAGGAGTCACCTGAGGCCTGGAACCTGCTCCTCAGGAGTCACCTGAGACCTGGAACCTGCTGCTCAGGTATTGGACCTGTGATGAACTGCATTATTCCTGACCTGTAACAATAAATCTCCCATCTGGGTTCAGAAACATGTTGGCAGTGAGGGAAATGAACTCGTTCCTTCCTGTAGTTTGGGAGAAACTCCAGTTTTTCAGGCATCTTGAAGGAGCTAACAGCCGACAGCTGTCCTTCTGGTCAAACTGTCCTCTCAGAGAACTCGGCTGTGAACTACTCTTACCTGCTTTTATGTCTTCAAGAAGTAATTCACTTTTTTCCAGGTTTTTTCTCCTCCTGTCACTTGACTGTAATCTTGCTCCACTTTCCTTGCGTGCCGAGCTCAGAGCGAGCCGCCTCTGAAAGGTTTCTGCTGTGCTGCGAGCGCTGCATTAACTGGACCTCCTTCAGAACACTCTGTGCTGTTTTTCACAGCTGGAGTTAAATGTCTGCAGGTGGAAAAAGATGCTGCAGGACCTTTAACTAAACATCTGAAATGCTAATGTTAACTGTCACAGGAAGAAGAAAGGACAGAGGAGACAGAAATATAGTCCGTGTTAAATAATTTACAGAATTAACGAGTTGGTCTAAACGGGTCCATTAAAGCAGTCTCTGCTCCAACAGGCTGCCAGGAGACAAGAGTTTAAGATAAAAAGCATAAAACATTATCAAACGCTGCTTTCCTAAACAAACAGCAGCGCTTGTTGGCAGGAAAGAGTCCCGTCGGATTCATCAGCAGCTGCCTCTCTGGGACAAGACGGCCTCGGACACCCGCTGTTTCCTCAGGGCTTCAGGGGTTCCCTCCTGAGCCGCAGGCTTCAAAGGCATCAGACGACCGAAGGAGGATCAGGTGGTTTCAGAACCGCTGCGAGGGCCACAGGTTTCAGAACCCGTCCCTGAGGAGAACCACAGAACCCGTCCCTGAGCAGAACCACAGAACCCGTCCTGCAGCGATCCAAACATGATCAACGCTGCTTTACTCAAACCCAACACCTGAGAACAGGTGAGTCAGGTCTGCCACTCCCTGAAGCTGGACGGGAGTACATGATCCCCCGCCTCAGACAGAACCACAGAACCCGTCCCTGAGCAGAACCAGAGACTCTCAGCTGTTGAAACGTTCTCTCCTCCTGGTACAAAGAACCCTGCCGGAGTTCTGGCTTGGCGCTGCGGTCAGGAGTCCATTTCCTCTTAATAAAGCTCTAAAAGGTTCTGGATGTGGTTTGTTCTCCTGCCGGCGCCGAGTGTTTTATGAAGACATACGAGCATCATAAAAATGTGTTTAGTTCTCCTCATCGCTCTTATTGCATTTCATGATTGTAATGGAGCTGCAGACACGTTGATGTAATGTTGTCTATAAAACACACATTAGTCAATAACAGGCAACCCCAGAGAGCACACACACACACACACACACGCAGGAGCTCATCATCTGATCCGGTCGACTTCCTCAGAGGAGAAACGGTTCAGTCTGCTGCGAGGACAGGACGAGGACCTGGATCCTGCAGAGACGTGGTTTGAGTTATTAAAGTTATTTATTGTTTGTTTTAACAGGAGTCACATGATTCAGGTTGTTCTCGTGTTCATGTTGCACAGTTTAACCGACTGAACGCTGACTCAGCATGTTTTCCTTTCCTTCTTCAGCAAACTTTCAGCTATTTCAAACATTCAAGTATCAAAATGTTTACAGCTCTGACTTTTGATTTGAGTAACTTGTTGGATTATATAACTTTCTTTACAGTTTGTTTCCTCAGGATCTCTTCAGTTCCTTCAAACTTTCTGCTCTTTGGAATCAACTGGAGCATATTTTTAAATTTCTTTTAGCTGCTGTTCTGCTGCTTTAGCTGATAGTTTTAACCTTACAGCTCAGTTTCAGCCTTCAGCATCACTGTGTTGTCACAGGAACAGCTGATTTTCCAGGTTATCTCTGCAGACGGGGATCTTCAGCTTCACCTGCCGTCACAGCACATCATCCTGACCCCGCACGCTGAGAGGGAGGGGCTTGAACTCCTGACACCAACCTCAAACAGGTGCGTTTTACCTGCAGGCCTTAATGTCCCTCTCTAACATTATTAAAGATGCCTCGGGTGTTTGGTTTTAAACATCCACACTCAGCACATGGAAATCTCTGTGAAACCATCACCCCTGCCATAAAAACCATCATGGAGCCATTTGTAAAATCTGGATTCTTCCATAAACACATCTGCTCTGCTTCTGTTCAGCAGAAACTGTTGGATCAGTTAAAAGGTGATGAAGACAGTTAAAGCTGAGTTTCCTCCATACAACCAGATGGAGGAAGGTTGGTTCCTGTCAGAACTGCTGACCTCAGGCTGTCTGAAGGTCCCAACCAGCAGATTTAAACCACCCTGATCTGTGAGACTGGATCTGTACCTGGCAGGAGAATCAGCTCTAACTGCTTATCTGCAGAGTTTCTCAGATGGAAACTGAATCACCTCCAACTGCAGACGTTCTCAGAATCTGAATAAGCTCGTCTGTCCTCTGATATTTCCATGCGTGTTTTAAAGGTCACGGAGGAGCCGTGTGGAGACGGCAGCTTCATACAGATGACACACAAGGTGATGAGATCTGCTGTGTTTCTCTGGATCTTTGTCCAACCTGCTGCAGGCCGAGGACTCAGTCAGAAACTATTGGCTGAGGCTGTCTGTCACTTTGTTTTCGACCAGCCAGCCTGCTCACTCTGCTCTGACAAACTTCATTTAATCAGAGTTAAAACAAACCGAGCCGATCTGCGGACGGCCTTCATTCGACACCAACTAAAGCTCCCAGAAGGTGAACCTGCAGAGCTGAGAGTTCCAGAGCAAACAGCTGTTTCATGTCAGCTGCACCATCCTTCATCCACAGACCAACAGAAATCCATCCGTCATGGCATTCCTCTGCAGAGGAAGCCTGAGCTGCAGCCAGAACGGGAGACTCACACCTCTCTGAACGCTTCGAAGCAGCTGATTCACCTGAACCGAGCTGAGCGAGCAGAAACCGGGCCGGGCCGGGCAGGAAGTGGAGCTCTGATAAATGGAAAGGCAGGAGGGAGACAGTTTAACAGAGGGAGATGGATGAAGGAGGTGAGGAGGAGGAGATCTTTGAGGGCTTTGAGGCCATTGAAATTCCTCAGCAGTTATTACACGCTCCTATGGCTGAGCCCCCCGACCCCCCACCCCCCGCTTAAACTGAGTCCTGAAAGGAAGACCATCAATCACAGCCTTCCTCCTCCCATGTGTGTCTTCATTTTATGTTCCCAAACACAATGAGATACCCGACTGGACAAACACAGCAGCTCATGAACATAAATCACTCATTTGTTGAATTTTACAGAATGAAGAAAAGGATCTGAGATTATTTATGGACAGGAGAGCGACTAACGTCTCTCTGCTCTGTGAAAACACAGCTGCTGAACG
>NC_051433.1:587242-595295 GCF_001649575.2 Kryptolebias marmoratus
CAGGACAGGTTTTAGTCTGATTCGTTCTGCGATGTGAAGCTCTCAGCTTTGCAGACAGAAGCAGAAAAGATCTTTTCAGGTCAGCTTGACGCAGCGACGAGCAGAAGACCTCAGACCTCAGCTCTGGTTTTCACTCTGAGATTTCTGTTACAAAGTTCCTGAATAAAGTTAGACTGAAAACAATCTGCCTTTTAATAAACTGACTGCTTTCTGTAGTTTTCTCTTTTGTAGAAGTGAAGTCTCCTTTAAAGACTCTGAAACTTCAGAGAAGCTCTCAGTCTCCAGCAGACACAGATTTCTTTTGTCTTTTTGTTTTCAGCCGGTTGCATCACTGTTTTCCACGTGATTCTTTCATTCTGCGCCGAAGAAATGAGTCAGAGAGGTGAGTCCTCAACTTTCCAGGCTTTTAGGAGTTCTTCAGTCAAACTTGGAGCTTTCCTGCTGTCAGTTGGCCTAAAACATGACCCATTTCACTTTCATTCAGCCAAATTCAGTCCTATTGGACTGTTTTCATTCAGACATTTTACTGTTCCCACAGTAAAATGTCTTTGAACCCTGAAAGCTTATTTTCCTCCTGAACGTCTGGATTCTGCCCTCCTAAAGTTTGAAAAAAGGAAAATAAAACCAGTGATTCTCACTCTGATTTGGTCCTAATTCAGAAACTCAGATGTCTGTCTGAATAAAGGATTAGTGTCTGTCTGCTTCATATAAAACTCTTTAACATTAAATGAAGAAGAACAGAAAAACCTGTTTCTAATGAAGCCTCTCAGTGGAAACAAAATGACCTAAAAGGACTTTTTAAAGACAACAACAGCAATAACTGGACAAATAAAGAGTAATTTCATTTGGAAACAACTACAATCAAAACAACCTGGTGAATTTTAAACATTTTGATAAATGTTTGTTCAAATGAATTCAGGATTATTTCAGCTGAAGAGGTTAGAGATGAAACCCTGACTTTCTGAATGATGGTTTGAACCATTTCCTCTCCTGAACGTTAACAAACATTCACCTTCTTCTGATTTATTTGACCTTAAATCGTCTCCATGAGTTTTACTTTCAGCCTGCAGCTGTCAGCAGGATTTACACCTTCTGTCTGCAGCTGCCTCCTCGGGAAACAAAGCTTGTAGATTTGATACATTTAATGGGATGTAGTCAGAGTTAAATCAGCTGTTCATGTTGAAAAACCAGGGAGAGAGAGACAGGTGGACCACAGACATGGAGACAGGTCAGGTCAGGTCAATCCGGGGTCAATCCGGGGTCAGACTGAGGTCAGTCTGGGGTCAGTCTGGGGTCAGTCTGGAGGTCAGTCCGGGGTCAGTCCAGGGTCTGTCTGGGGTCAGTCCGGGGTCAGTCTGAGGTCAGTCCACAGAACACAGAGAGGTGAAGCAGAGCGAGCAGCAGGGTGGAGTGGTGAAGATGAGTCTTGGGGGGATTTGTGACAGGTGAACAGGTGGACAGATGGACAGCTGGACAGATGGACAGCTACAGGACAGGAAGGGGAGGTTCATAAGAAGAGACCTGCTAAGATGTTTGGTTTGGAGATGGTAGAGGAGGAAGAGGAGGTGCAGAGATGAAGATGTTCAGATCATTGGTGGGAGGGACTAGAATGGACAGGAGTACCTTTGAGTCCATCAGAGGGACAGCTCAGGTGTTTTCTTTTATTTTACAAATAAATGTTTGAAATTCTTTATTTGACCTAATATTTTATTTAAAGGATGCTGCAGTCTGAAGACTCAGTCAGGATTTAGACTTTTTATTAAACTTTGATTTTCTCTGAAATACAGCATGATTCAGTCACAGTTTACCTCCAAGCTTAGGTTTTAGTTGATCTTTTTGTAAATTTATAAGAAGATAAGATGAGAATATTTACAGTACACTGTGGGTACAACCCCCCCAGAATAAACAATAAAGAGGGCAGAGACTGAACAGAAACAGACAACAAACAAGTTGATGAACGAGTGAATTATTGAAGAACAAAGACGAGCAGGAGTTTGTCATGCAGCTGGTGTTCACCCTCATCATGACTAACTGCAGCAGACTCTAATCTACACGCTGACACAAGCTGATGGTGTTTTCATGATGCCTCATTTGCTGCAGCAGCCGAGAAAATTTACATGAAGAGTTTTTAGTTTGATGGAAGCAGCCATTAGATGGCATCACATGAATAAACAACATTCTATGGTAAATATCTGAACATTTGCATATTAATTAGCTTGAATTGATCAAAGTGTGAGATCTGAAACATGCTGACAGAAAACTAACAGATAAATGAACCCAAACTGTTTGTTATTTTCTTTTTTATCACTTTTTATGATGTTTTAAACATGAGTCTTAAATTCCTCTCCATAAATAAGGATTATTAATCACTTGAAGCATGTGGACCGGACCCTCCATCCTCCATGAGTCTAACAAGGAGGAGACCTTTGGCTGAGTTCCTGTGGTTCTGCAGGTCCATGATGGACTCACTTTAAAGACTGTCCAGGTCTTGTCTCTGCTCTCTGCAGACGATGTGGTTCTGTTGGCATCTTCAGGTCCTGAAGAACATCCTGATGGTAGCATGCAGTGGAAGATGGACCAACTGATGAGGACGTTGCTCCATCTGTCCTGGTGAAGAGGTCCTGAATCTCTGGATTTACCCTCAACTATGACTGTAAGGTTTGGATTAGGACTGAGAAAAACAGATCCTGGATCCAAGATGGTGGTCAGTGGACAGGGTTCTGATCTCAGGCAGTTCTTGGGCTGTTTACTGTAAGTTGATGCCAAGATTTTGACTCTGGTTCTGGTAAAACCCAAAATGAATCCAACACGTCTCTCCCCAGCAGCAGGTTTCAAGTCAGGCTGGTACAAACAGGAAGTCAGGCCGCTATAAACAGGAAGTCAGGCTGATGTAAACAGGAAGTCAGACTGGTATAAACAGGAAGTCGGGCTGGTGTAAACAGGAAGTCAGGCTGATGTAAACAGGAAGTCAGGCTGGTGTAAACAGGAAGTCAGACTGGTATAAACAGGAAGTCGGGCTGGTGTAAACAGGAAGTCAGACTGGTATAAACAGGAAGTCGGGCTGGTGTAAACAGGAAGTCAGGCCAGTATAGACAGGAAGTCGGGCTGGTGTAAACAGGAAGTCAGGCTGGTGTAAGCAGGAAGTCAGGCTGTATAAACAGGAAGTCATGCTGGTGTAAACAGGAAGTCAGGCTGTATAAACATGAAGTCAGGCTGGTTTAAACTGGAAGTCAGGCTGGTATAAACAGGATGTCAGGCTGGTATAAACAGGAAGTCAGGCTGGTATAAACAGGAAGTCAGGCTGGTATAAACAGGAAGTCAGGCTGGTATAAACAGGAAGTCAGGCTGGTGTAAGCAGGAAGTCAGGCTGGTGTAAGCAGGAAGTCAGGCTGTATAAACAGGAAGTCAGGCTGGTTTAAACTGGAAGTTAGGCTGGTATAAACAGGAAGTCAGGCTGGTATAAACAGGATGTCAGGCTGGTATAAACAGGAAGTCAGGCTGGTATAAACAGGAAGTCAGGCTGGTATAAACAGGAAGTCAGGCCGGTATTTGAAGATTTTATGAGCAGATTTGAAGGATTTTTTTTATGAACCTGATCATATAATTGTACAGATTACATGTTTCTGCTGTGGTCTCTCTGCTCAGATTGTGTAAAATAAAAGAAACAAAGAAACGATCGCCGTGAGCCACACAGAGACCCGGTTTAATCAGGTGACCGAGGCTGTTTGTTGTGTTTCAGTAGAGTGGAGGGCTGAGATGAGGTTTCTAACTTCGCCAACAGACACAAACTGCTGAATGAGCTCTAAGCCTGAGAGGAAAACAGGGAAGAAATGTTTTTGTGCTCCTGTTGTGCTGAATTAATGGAGCATGGCTCCAACTCAGCCAGACTTTGGTTTCATGTCCCACCGGGGACGCTCCACGCTGGAGACACTCAGAGCAGCTCTCAGAAGAAAATCTGTGGAGTTCTGTGCTAAACACGGTTCAAACTCCTGAGATTCAAAGTTTGAAAATAACTAAAGAAATGACATTTCCTGTGAACATATCAAAGAAGTTGTACCGATGTTAGGAAAACGTGAGCAAATATTGAATTTGATGACTGCAGCACATTTTTACAATAAAATGGACCAGAACCAAGTTTCCCACAGAGAAGGATTTACTGTTTAAACTGTTTGAATTATCATTTCATTCTGTTTTTATTTATCTGTTATCAGAACTGGGCTTATAGATTCTTTCATTCATAAACTCAAACAGCTGCATTTTACATTATTTATGGTAACTTTCAAAGTCAAACTGCTTATTTGTTGTTCCTGAACTGATGTCAAACTGGAGAATATACTTTATTTTAGTCAATTCCAAGAGACAAATAACAGCTAATTAACATTTGTTAAAAACAAAACAAATGTGATTTTATTCTCTGAGAAAATGAGTCCAAGGTAGAAAACAAAGTCATTTTCTGCATCAGATCTGTTTCTGCTGATCTGGAACCAGTTTTTATAAAGGGGCATAGAAAAGGTTTCTGATCAACTAACTAAAAACGTTATTCCTGTTTAGCAGAAGTTGGGACTTTAATCCGTCTGACATCAGTTGATCCTGACGTCTGAGAGCTCAGCCTCTGAAACCAGCTAGCAGAAGATGACAAACCGTCCGACTCTGACAGAGACTAAAGGCTGTTTTCAGACATGGATGTCTTCCTGTCTTAATGCTTTTATTACTTACAAACAGCAGTCGTGATTTCACACTCAGCCCCCGAGTGTAAACGTTTAATGAGCTGTTAAACGTCCTGAGGTCTGCAGGCCGTCCAGTTAACTGGGCTGAAACAAAAAGAGGAAAGCAGCTTCACAGAAAGTCAAACAAAGGCAGAGAGATCTTCAGTCGCTGCACGTCCTGCTCCTCCAGGATGAAGCTGTGATCCTGGAACAGACACACATTTAGTTTAAAGAGACGTTCAGATGAGAAATGTTGACCATCGTTTGACCTGCATGAGTGTTCACTCTCAATCTGATCTCAATTTATCAAAACACCGAGCAGCTGCTGGAGACGAGCCTCTCCTCTGCCGGCTGGTGAGTGGGCGAACGATGGGGGTGTGCTGCTGTCCTGACCCCCGTTTGACTGAAAACTCGGCTCAAATGTAGGAAAATGACCTGAAGTGTCTCTGAGGCCCACAGAAAACTTTCATGTTATAAATAACCTGATTCTGCTTCAGTTCAGCTTCAAACTGCAGCTTTATGTTTGGGCTGTAAACAACCATTCATTCATTCATTCATTCATTCATTCATTCATTCATTCATTCATTCATGTTTCATCCTATAAGGCATCCAGAGGCTCTATAATCCCTGCAGGCAGTTCTGGTTCTGTCCCAGTGGGAGGTGAGGGATCCTACGTGGCACTTTGTTGGAGGTTACTCTGTTTTAACATCATTCTTGTTCTTGTGTTTGTTTTCAGTTTATTTATCTTTATTTCCTTCACTTCCTGATTGAGCTTCAGTTCCACCTGAACCCCTTTAGTTTGATTATCTGTGTTGGACTTCTGTTGGTCTCATCGTGCTTCCTGTCCTGGTTCTGTAATCTGTGGATTCATGCCTGTCTTCTTCTGGATCTTCTGCCCCTCAGAGGCTTCAGTTATTAAAGTTTCTTCTTCTGTTTTACTGACCTGCTTTGGTTTGATGATCCTGTCCGAGTGCAGACCAAAGGTCGGGGCCTGAAGGCATGTGTGCAAAAAGCAGAGACTCCCAAAGCGGACGTCCTCCTGTCCACGCTGACCTGAGATCCTGTCCATCAACAGGATCAGAGGTGGGGAGCCGTTCTAGTGGAGTCCTGGCCTTTCTTTGGTCCTCCAAAGTCCCCTCAGCAGCTCTGGAAGTGTCTCTGCTCCTTGGTTCAATCATCACACTCAGATGAGTCGTTCCGGACAGCCGAGCAACAATCCAAGTCGGTCTGACACTCAGGGCAGATTTATACGTCGAACGCTCGTCACACGATGTTTTCACACAGACACTCATACGAAGAGCTCTGGAGCCAGAGAATGGTTTTCAGATACCTCTCAATAATACAAAATGGACACGTCTTCATTAGGACAGCTGCTGTGAATCACACGTGCGCTTCCCTGGACTCTCAGCTTCCCACAGAACGCTACAGATGCTTGTTTCTGTCAACCTGATAGATTATTCCTAACACATACTTACTTTGGCTTCAAAAGGTTTACTTCACTTATCAGTTTATAGAATAATAATCTGGGAGCAACAAAGCAAATGAGGTGACATGAAAGAGATGCTGCTCTGAATATTTACTGGGAACCTTCAGCGAAACGTTTCTTTTCTCTCATGTTTGCTTCGTCTGCAGCCGAGCAGAAAACTGACAAACATCCCAACAGGAAGGTTTTTACAAACAGACACACAAAGACCTGCTCACAGTTTCAGGTCCTAATTAAAGATTACAGTCAGATTATTGTATAATCATTATACAAACTTAGGTTTTAAAGATCCATTTGTCACTTTGTAAATTTAACGGTTTTATTTCTGCAAAACATATTATGTTTATCCCAAGAAATGGCTAATATTATTTTTATTAGATTCATGTTTTCATAAGGTGAAACAGACCTTTGAACCATCAGTGAAACACTTGTACTGTAACTGCCCCCATCTGTTTGCCTGTCTGTTAGCAAAATATCTCATGAACTGCATGAATTTTTATTGAACCTTTCAGAAACTAAACATTGGATATAAACTTAAAACTGATTAACCTTTAAAGTTCACACAAAATTGACTCTAACTCAGTTAGTTTTACAGATATTCAGCTAAAACCTGGTGTGGTAGTCGCTGAGAGTCATCCCCAACACACTCTGAGCGCTAACAGATCACATGTTTAAATGTTTAACATTTACACTGATGGGCGACATGCATTCAGGGGACGCTGCTTTGATTTCATTAGATTTTCTGTTTTAATCCAGTTTGAAAGAAACTAAAATGTTTGAGGAAAGATATAAAAACAGGAAATAATATTAAATGAAAAGAGATCAACAATAAATACTCTGCTGTAAAACAATGCCAGGTCAGAAAGGCATCAGCAATGACCTTAGAGAAGCAACTGTTGGTTCATTTCCAAACTCTTTCTGTGAATTAAATTATCCCATTCACCTGAAAACGACAATCCAAACTTAAAAGCACATAAATGTGACAGAATCGGTCCTGAAACTGGTCTCAGCTCTGAGGAGAAGCTGCAAACCGATGAGCCAGAGGAGAAAAAGTGACGGGATGAAAGACTTGATTAATGATCTCATCGTGTGCGAGGAGGCCTTTGAACAAGGCACTTCATCAGTGAGCGGCGGAGGGAGACGTGAGAGCTGACAGGAAACCTGCAGGAAACACACCGTGAGCTCATGAGCGCTTCCAAATTAAAGATTAAAAACACTTCCCACATTTTAACGAGGGAGGTTTCAGACCATGACACAAAGCTTTATCTGAAATTTATTACTGACACAATTTAAAAGTTCTCTTTTATTTTTACCATTTTCATCACAGATCAAAAACAACAACATTTTAAAGAGACAGTCGGCTGATTTTTTGATTTAACAGCTCCAAGTCACAACAAAGGTCTCAGGTCTGACTTTATAAAAGAGAATTAATAAAGTTCTCTGTGTCAGGAAGCAGCAGATTGACTCTCCCGTCCTGAGCAGCTCACAGGTGACAGAGGAAACAAAAAACTCCCTTTAGCAGGAAGAAACCTCCACCAGAACCAGAACCAGGACCAGAACCAGGCTCAGGACAAGAAGCTGGGGTTTGAGAGGACAGGAAAGAGACACAGACAAACAGGAAGTAGTTTTTAACGTGTTGTTGAGTCACAGCCTGACCCTCACCGACCTGGGCAGGAGGCAGGTGGGTGTTTGGTCCCGCAGGACGAGGACGCGCGGCGGCCGCTGGATTCTGACTCCGTGCACGTTTGTGTCTCCGCAGATCATCAATGGACTGCGCAGGTTCGACATTCAGTACCAGGGAGACCCGGAGCTGCAGCCAATCAGGAGCTACGAGAACGCCCTGCTGGTCCGGTTCCTCTACAGG
>NC_051433.1:596735-607178 GCF_001649575.2 Kryptolebias marmoratus
GGTCCAGTCCTGGTCCAGTCCTGGTCCTGTCCTGGTCCAGTCCTGGTCCTGTCCTGGTCCAGTCCTGGTCCAGTCCAAACTGTCAAACTTCATTAAATCTGTTTCATGTCTGTGATTTTTTTCTGCTGAACAAAATGAACAAAGGAATCTGGGTTCACGAATACTTTTTATTTATTTATTTATTTGCAGTTTCAGGCCGGAATGTGAGGCCAACGAAGTCAAGCTTCTTCACAGCATCAGCATTATAAGAACTGCTGACAGGAATAAATGTTTCTCCAAAAGTTGATTTGATTTTTCTTTTGGAAGAACAGAGACGTTCAGTTTAAATGATTTATTGTGGATAAAAAGAGGTTTCTTATAACTGTTCAGAGCTGAGCAGAAAAATATAATTAGGTTGATTAGTTTTTATTCTTTCTCAAATGATCATCAGCTCAGCGTTTAAGAACTGAATAATGCTGTTTTTATTTCTTTTCTCCGTGTCTGTCCTGTATCCATCAGCTCGTGGTTTTTCCGTCTGCCTGCTGATCAATCATCCTCCTCTTCATGCTCCATTTATCACATCCAATTTATTTTAGCCGACTTCCTGCTTCAGCGAGCTGCTGTTTCACCTCCTCTTTTCTTCTCCACACAGAGGTGCTCACAGCAGACATCTCTCCCTGAAGGCTTCGAAGGAAAATTTGTTTTAGACGTGTTAGAAAAGAGTCGAGCAAGTTTGAGATTATTTTCTTTTATTTCTAAATCACACAGATGAGTTCATGTTCCACCCAATAAAAAAATCTGTTTTTATTAAAATGCATTAAAACAAAACTACTTTATAAGAGAAAATCTTCAGTTTATGATCTCCTGGGTTGTAGAAGTTTATTGTTTTATGTAAGGAATAAAAGATTCACTCCTGTTATTTACGTATTTAACAAATAGAAATAAATGAGTTCATCCTAACTGACCTAAACCAGGACAGATTTATTCTGATTTAAGGTCAGACTGAGAACAAACTGGTCTGTGTTTTTATCCAGAGGATGGAAACATCTGGTTCATCTGTAACCTCTCCTCCTGGATCTGATCCGGTTTGTGGTCTTCATGGACAGGATTCAGAAGACGGGGGCTGGTTTGGGAACATCAGCGTCTCATTTCTGCTTTTTGCAGATGATGTGGTTCTGCTGGTGTCTCTGGGCCATGACCTTCAACGTGAACTGTAGAGGTTCACAGCCGGGATGAGACTCAGCTCCTCTAAGTCTGAGGCCAGGGTTCTGAAACGCCTGGGTCGGGGTGGGTTCACGTATCTGTGAGTCTGAGTGATGGAGCAGGAGATGGACTGATGGGCCCATATGTGGAGGAAGATGGATGGATGGATGATGGATGAATGAATGGATGGATGGTTGGATGGATGGATGGATGGATGGATGGTTGATGGATGGATGGTTGGTTGGATGACGGTTGGATGATGGTTGGATGGATGGACGGATGGATGATGGTTGGATGATGGTTGGATGATATAAAGCAGTCTTCCCTCACCAGGAGCTGCTAAGATCAGAGTTTTCTGCGTTCTTGGTTCTGCTGACTCAGCAGAATCCTGCAGCCGTCAGTCTCCATCCTGTTTCTCTCCTTCAGACACGGTTATTCTGTGGGAAATATCAGCCACAACTGATGACAGAAATTACAAAACACTTCAAAAAAGCTTAAATGTTAAAGTGTTTTTTGTGAGAGGAGCCTCTCTGGGTGTATTTCAGTGGCTTGGCTTTGATGTCCCTGCATGACACCATTATCTAACACAATAATTACTGTGTGAGCAGATTCGCCTGCAGAATGCATAAAAACAGCTAATAAGACTGCCTTTGAAGTGGCTGAGGTCCCATTTGTCTGCATCAGAGGGCTGTACGAGCCCCTTGGCTGCCGGGGGCGGGAAGGCCTCTGCCCCCGGTTTGACTTCAGATGACTGTAAACTGAGATTATCTTCCTCCTTGAGTTGTTCATCGCAGGCAGAAGTTCTCCCATCCATGGTGGCGGCAGCCAGAGAGACGTGTTTGATGAGGTGAACCTGGTGGTGTTACTCTAAAAACAGGTTATCTTGGCAGATTGTTCTGTCCAGATGTGCTGTGAACATCAGTAGATTATCTACAAAAAGATGAGGTCAGAGAAACAAAACAAGCCCCGTCAGACGCAGCATGGTCCAATCAACAGACTCAGATCAGATTATTTGCTCATCATGTCTGACGTTTTGTCTCTCTTTGAGTCCGTGACTGAACTGACATCAGTAGCTGAGATGTTCGCCTGCCGTTCAGGAGCCTGACGCTCGTCTCTGCGATGCTCCATCTGCGGTCCTGAAGCAGCTGCTGCTTTGTGTGTCAAAGCTCTTTCTGCACAACAGCAACAGATAATAATGGAATATGTTCTGCAGGCTGCAAATGGCTGCAGATTCATGAAACCTAACTCTCCTCTGAGTGTTGGAACAGTGAGGCTGCAGACTGAATATGAGCCTTTCAGCTTTTAGTTCCAGGTGTTGACATCTGGATCAGAAACAACGTTTCTCCTCTGATGAACGTGACCCAGCAGCCAGCCTCCTTCCTGTCTGCCTGCTTTCACCAGCAGCTGACCTCTCCTGCTTTGTTTCCAGCAGCACCACATCCAGCAGATTCCAGTCACCGACTGCTGGCTGCGATGAAACATCAGAGGCTCACGAAGCCCACGGGACCACCGCAGGGAGCACGAATTCACCCTCCCACTCGAGTAAAAGTTTCTGTGTTACTGTGCCCCACAGACAAACAAACACCAACAATAAGTTTATCGCTGTGTGGGAGTGAATAAACATGAGGGCGAGCCTCCTTTATATGAGAACATGATGAAGAGCAGAGCAGCACGATGAAGAGGATGGATGTGATTACATGGAGGATAAAAACAGCAAAAGTGGAGCACGAAGAAGGGAAGAGGAGTGGATTTGTGAGCATGTTTGAAAACGGCTGAGAAATGAGCTGAATTATTGAAGTAAAGAGAAGCGAGTGGTGGAGCAGAGGAGAGGAGGAGGAGGGTTAAAATACAGGGGAGGAAGAGAAGATGAGAACAAATAGGTCTCATGTAGAAAATACAGGTTTTAAATATGTCAGTCTATCAGCAGCCAAATTCCCTGATTCCTCAACAAAATGTCTGTCAGTTTGAATTAAACCTGATCAAACTGGGATCTTATTTCCTGACTGAAGGTTGGAGCAGCTGTTTTTAATTAACTCACAACTGAACCAAAGGCTTTCTACCAGCTGAAAAAGGAACAAATGTTGTAAATTTGGCCCCGAATCGAACCGAGTCTACCGGACCATCAGGCGTGAATATAGCCTTATTCATGGTTTCCTTCCATCTTTCCTGTTTGATTAGGATCTGTTCTCCTGTTGTACTGTTGTCCTTTATGTCTCTCATCTATTTATGTGAGTCACAAGAGAAATATAATAAAAAATGGTACAAAGACAATAAATTGAATTAAACTGTTTATCCTGGTGAACATTTTCTAAAACTAATGAAATGAAAACTCATTTTATTCAGTTAAATCCTTTCTGTATTTGTCACTAAGAAAAGTTTGTCTTTTATCCCAGAGAAGCGTGTTATCTTAGCTGACAACGGGCTGAGCTGATTGGATGAAAACGTCCTCAGAATCGGGGGATATTTCCACTCATGAGTGCACACCTCAGGATCTAATCCCACAGCAGCCTGTCAGAGAAATGTATCAGGCGCCGCATCGCCTCCTAACATCTTCATGCTGCTGGAAGTAATGAAGATAAGGTTGGTGGGAAATCAGGGAACACTGAGATGAAGTGGGATTTGTGTCAGAGCCTCACGCTGATATCTTCATGCTATCTGATTCACGCTCACAGCTTCGCTCGGGGGCTACAAAAGCTTCATATTTCACTACAAGAGGAGGATGATAAAGGGGAATAAAGATGAATAAAAAGGATGAATTCTCAGTTTGATACTGTAACTCTGACGAACAAAGCTTTACCAACAGAAAAACTGGATTATACAAGTTCTTCTCTGCTTCCTGAACAAACACCGCAGTGTTTGTAAATTTCACGGAAAATGATGCTCACCTGACAGTAATTCATCCTAAAGGACTGAATTCTTCTTGGTCAAGTGTGATCCTGCAGGCTGATGATGGATAGAACAACATGTGAGAGGAAGTCATGTGTGAAGAAGACGATAATGAAGATTTATCAGCTCTCTGTCTGCTCATCTCCTCTGGTCTCTTCTTTTCTCGGGTCTCATTCATTTTATCTCATATTCAAACACAAAGCTGCAGATGAAATGTTCACATTGTAAACAAGATGTTGGAGAAATGATTTGAATTAAGAACAAATTTACAGAAAAGTCATCCAGACTTGCAGGATTGACTTTTACTGTCAAACCACCATTTTTTTTTGCAGGAGTCTGAAGCTGTTCTCTGTGCTGTCATACTTTTATTCCCACTTTCCTTTTTAACTAAAACCTGCCCCACTTTAATAACATTAAAGCTGAAGCGGCAGGAACGTGTTGATTAAAGGAGGAAGTGTCCATCAGTCCGTCCGATGGACACACGGGTCCACGGGTCCAGGTGAAGGACAGAGTCCTGCTCCTGGGCTTTTGTTCTTGTATTTAGTTATTTGACCATGTTTTTCCTTGTTTTCTGTCACTTTCCTGTCATGTTTTGACCTCAGTTCCTTCAGTCAGCCATTCACACCTGCTCCTCGTGTGTTCATTAAAACCAGCAGTCGTCACCGTCTGCAGCCCGCCTCCTCATGGTTCCTTCATCCTGTTTCCCTCCTGCTGTTACGTTTGTAACAAAGTCTTATTTCAGCTCAAACCTGACAGACTGAGAATGTTGGCAGAAAGCCTGCCTGTTTGCTCTGATGCACCGCAGGCTCGGTTTCTGATGGAAGCAGGAGACATCGAGAAGAATCGGACCCACACCAAACATGGAGGAACGTGTCCAAACAGAACCGAAGGCTGAGAGGAACAAGATTTATCTGATGCTGCGATTAAAGAAGGAAGGTGAAGAGGAAGGAAAGGCTGGTCTGAGGGGGAACCAACAGACTGGGACTGAGAAGAAAAACCTATAAGGATCAAACTTAAGGACGGATTCTTCCCGCCCTTTGACCTCAGATTGTTCAGAGGATTTTAAAATAAAACAAAAAGCTTCAAATGCAGAGTATCATTAACTGAAACTATAAGAAGATGAAGACAGATGATCAGAAACACAACAACTGACCCCAAAACAACAAAGAAGACCTAAAATCAGTGAAATAAGAACAAAGCAAACCTAAAACCCAGGATTTAAAAATGGAGTCTGAGCTCGTTGTCATCTGCAGAACGTTCAGATGTTTGAGGCCGATCGATCAGCTGATCTTCAGCTGCTTTTATTCCTTTCTGCTGAACTCTAGAAGGATATTACAGCCTTTCAGAGTTTGGTGTTTCCTGTCAAACTTTCCTCCAGCCACACAGAAGTTGTGGGTCGTTGTGGATGAACTGCAGGCTTCTGCGGGTCGCTGGCAGCATGTAATGACTTCTTCTGTCAGGATTCCTGTCCTGTTTCATCGCTCTGTCTCTCTCCGTTCACTCCCAGGAGATTTGGAGTCTGGACTCACATCAAGACACTCCAGGAAAGAACTGCCACTCTTCTCTTCTTCTTCTGTGCTTTAAACCGCCTAAAGTGAAGCTCTTCTTCTCTCTTTTTGTGGTTCTGGCTGTCACACGGCTTCTCGGCTGCCTCTCTTCATGTCACTCTGCAGAAAATCTTTCTTTTCTCAACTTTTCCTTTGCTCTGCTCCTGTCACAGACTCAGGGAGTGAAACAAAGAACAGAAAGATTTTTATCACCTTCTGGACCGGCTTACAGTAACATGAAGATGGCTCCGTTCAGAATGACTTTATTAAAAGGATCAGCTTCAGTTTAAATGCCTGATTTCAGCCAGACTGTGTGCACTGAGCAGCATGGGAGGCAGTTTTAGAGAAACATGATTAAACACGTTAAAGACAAGGAGAACATGTTTCTGCGTCCTCCTCACCTGCAGCTGATCCACCTGTTCCAGTTCCAGCTGCTCCTTCAGGTTTCTGTCACTCCGGCTTGTTTTAGACTCATGTCAGTAACAACAACAATATCTGTGCACGGCCTGGAACGCAGCTCCTTGAGCCGAGCGACAGAAACAGGTGGTGGTGTTCAGATCCTCCAGACTCCAACAGCTGCAGCGGCTCACATCTGGACCCATCATTCGATGCACAGATGGTGACGAGCACCAACGGAAGGTTAAACCAGGAAAAACTATGAGAAGATGAGAAACATCGAGTGTTAAAGGGATTTAAAATGTGAAATAAGAGAATGAATAAAACATTGATGACAGAGTTTGTGTTTAACATCATTTAAGCCCCACAAGCAGCAAGATGTTCTTAAATAACAGGAAAGGTTTTATCTGCAGGTTATTGCCAGTGAAGGAGGAAGCAGTGGGACGTTTACGGCCTCAGAGAGGCGGGTTTATTGTTAATAAAGTGTCAGACTGATAAAGAGGAGCCATTTTAACCTGAAGGTGGGTCCCTCCAGCCCTCCCCCTGTGGGCAGGATTCGGCTCGCAGGCCACCAGTTGGCTGTATTATTACTGTATTCTTCTTTTTTTCTCCAGTCTGCCAGAATGTGGTGTTTTTAATGACAGTTTTCAGTTGTTTCAGCTGCAGAGATGAACTCCTGGGAGATCTTCCTGCACCTTTCCAATAATCCGAGGAGCTTCTAATCCTGTCAGAAACAGTGACGAGGTCGTCTCTCTGCTGATTAATCAGACACTTTCCTCCATCACTCCTGGAAAACTGGCCCGAGGCTCTGCAGCCCAAGTTTCACTGTGTGACAGAAGAGATGACCGTCTTTCTGTTTTTATTACATTTCATAAAACACAGAAGCAGCAGATTAAAAACCAGCTCCTCCTTCGAGTTGAAGAGACACTTTTATTCTGACAGAGAGGGAAATGTGTGTGAATAAAGGCTTGGATATTTGTTTTAAAACTTTGTTTTATTTAAATCTGCAGACTTGATTCAAGCTTCATTAGTTTTTAACTCAAAGAATTCATTAAAAACTTAAATATAAGGCTTTTTATGGCATTTAGCTTCCAAGCAGCCAGACCTGACCTCAGAGTTTTTACGTTTCAGGATGTTTTTTATTCTAAAACATAATAAATAACATTTATTTAATCTTCTTGGTGCTAAAACTCAGAGCCAGATTTTTTTTTATGTTTTTCACACTTAGAACAACATAATTTAACATGACTCTGAAATCTGTAATAAATATTATTCATCAACATGAAAGGAAAAGATTTAATGTCAATTTGATCTGAAAATGTGAAATTATTGATTCTAAAAGTTATCAGTGAAACAGTTTTTAATTAAAAAATACTTAAAGATTTAATTCTTTGAGCCTGAAAAGGTCTGATCTTGTTTGTTTTCTTAAGTTTTAATTAAATCTAATCCCCACATTTAAAACAGGCTTTTAGGATTTATTGTTTCTTTCTTGTGTTTTTCTGGTTTTGTCTCAGTTTTATTTCTGCTCACCTGGTTCTCAGGTGTGGGTCCAGACTCAGCTCAGACCTCTTTGTTCTGGTCCGGTTTGGGTTTATGAAGCCAGGAAACTTTTCACGAGATGAAACTGCTGCTGGTTTCAGGAACCAGTTATCTGTCCCAAACGACAAAGACCTAAAATGACCAAAAACGTTTTAGCAAACTTTAAAGTCTTGTTCTGGTGTCTTTTATTTGAGTTATTATCTCAAACATGTTTCATTTCCATCCCAGAATCAGATAAACAGAATGTGTCTCAGCTGACATTTTATTGATTTCTGCTCCGTCTGATAAAGTTTCTGAATGAAAACTTCTCATTTTTTCCTCCTGACAGTCAAATCTGCGGCAGCCAGACCTTCAGCAATCCGAGAGCAAAAGTTTAAAAAGTTTTAAAAAGCTTAGATCCTGAAACATCTGCAGGCCCAGAGAGATACCAGCTGCTAATCTTTCTGCTCCCGGTGTTTGAACTCTGCTTTTAAATAATTACAGTTTCTGAACTCGTTCCTGGGTTTAATCATATTTAATCTTCTCAGCAGTCAGAACAACAGGGCAGCACTTCACCGAAGTTTGAAAGGACTGAAAAACGTGATATTGTAGCATCTCTGGACAGATGTCTTTCAGATGAAGCTGTTGGCAGGTTTTCTGTCTGTGTGGTTTTTCTTCCAGTTGTGGGAAGATCCCTGAAGGTGTTCCTCAGGGCTGTGTTTTAGGAGAACTGTTTTTATAATTCACATTAACAAAGTGGGGCAGATTGTTCTTGATGCTGATGATGCTGATGATGCTGTGGTTTATTTTCATGTTCTGGTCTGAATTTGAGGAATCTAATGCCTCAAACTGGAGCTGTGGTGGGATTCTGTTTGGGCCTCTTATTCTTTGATTTTTTGTATTTTATTAAACTCTTTTTCATCTCAGATTATAACAATAATTCACCACCTTACTGACAGAGAGCTTCTCTGACTTCTGTCCTGAATCAGCAGCTGTAAACAGTAAGAAACGTCTTCTTCTCTGCCTCAGATGTTTGAACATGAGAACATATTCAGGGTCACATTCAGCTTTTATAACAGATTAAACTTTATTTGTTTTTCCAACATCTCGTCTCCAGAGCTGAGTTCTTTCTGACATAAAGTTTGTAAAATGCTTCAGTCTTTCTCTGGTTTAATTGAATGTTTGTCTGAAAACAAGAAGACATAAAACCACCTGATCAGTTTGAACCAACACAAAAAAGGGTTTCCTGAGTTGATTAATGGGGATGCAATTGCTTCATTGCTCTGGCACCACATGAGCAAATCAACACAGGGACGTTAGAACAATTACTTTTCTTTCCTGACAGTAAATTAAATCACAAGTGGCCGAGTGCTGCTTATTAATCACGTCCTCCTTTGAAAGCTCTTGTTAGCTGAAGTCGGATCGGGCAGGAAGCCATCCCGGCGCATCCAGACTCTCTCAGCTCCTTTCAGCCCATCGTCTGCATTCTGTCTTTAATAAAAGTCCATTAGATTTAAATAATGTGACAACCAGTCCCTCACCTGCTCTCAGACCACTAATGGACACAAATTAGACCTTTTACAGGAGGACAAAACCTTCTGAGTTTAAAACACTGAAACACAAAGCTCATTTTTTACTTATTCCTCTGCTTATTATATTTTAACACTATAGTGATTAATTTGAGAAATTAGTGCTTGTTGATGCATTCATGTAGGTTTATTACATCTCCTATAGGAAGCTGGGCTTCATTTGTCTTCATTTATTTTACTAAAATGTAAAAATGGGATGAAATAAATCTTTTTAGAGCAGTTCCTGAGAAAAGAAGAACAAAAAAGACAGCTAAAATAAAACTAGAAAAAGATTGTTTTTTATCCAGAAATACTGTCCCAACTTTGTAAAAAGGAAATGATTTTAATAAACCAGACTTTAAAACTATTTTTCACTCAGGAAGTTGAAGAATCATCTTATTGGCAGCTTTTTGTTTTACAGCCAGCAGCGCTCACACAAACAGCACAAAGTAACCCAACCGTAAAATAAAACTCAGAGGGAATTTGTGTCA
Source organism: Kryptolebias marmoratus (assembly GCF_001649575.2). Lineage (NCBI taxonomy): Eukaryota > Metazoa > Chordata > Actinopteri > Cyprinodontiformes > Rivulidae > Kryptolebias > Kryptolebias marmoratus. The sequence continues at coordinate 606,324 of NC_051433.1, forward strand.
CTGTAAATCTGGTGCACTTTCCTCAAACTGTTTCTGCACCTGAAGAGGAAGAGCAGCTTCAACAAACCGAGCCTTCATCAGGATCCAAACCCGGACGATGGAGGTCAGATTTCTGTGACATAAATTAAAAATACAGAGAAGAGAGAAAATCCCAAACATTCCTCGGCGATAGATTTCAGATGGTTTAAATGTTTCTGTCAGAGTGGTGGTGTGCGCTCTGTCGGCTCTGCTGACTCGAAGTGTGCTGTAACGTTTTTATTTCCTTTGTTTCGATGAAATAATTCCCTTCAGACATGAGCCAGTTAGTCACATTCAGTCCTCACACGCTTTAAATCATTTGGACTGAATTTCACGGCTTACACTCTGCAGGATTTGGCCATCGGCGCGGTTCTTCTCTCAGTGACGTGTCACGCCGTGCGTGTGATGACCTGTCGCTTCCAGCGCATGTTTGTGAAAGACACGACGACAGACAGAACGAGCACATCAGGATGTCGAGTGTGTTCACATCAGAAGGTCAGCGAGATCCTGCACGGCCTTTCATTCCTCCGTCGCAGCCGATTCCTTCACAAACACATCACACACTTCATTTGCAATGAGCACACGCCTGCGTGCACAAACACACGCAGAGAGCCTCTTTGCATCCATCTGTCTCTGTCAGAGCAGACCTCCGGCAAACACACGACATCTGACTGCCGACATCAAGGCCAGGAGGTTAATCAGCAAACGGTGTGTGGCACAAACGGTGTTCGACTGGGCCGCCGCCGCCGCCTTCCTCTGACGGTGAGCTACTGGTACTGTGTGTGGTACAGTTACTGTGTGTGGTACTGTGTGTGGTACAGTTACTGTGTGTGGTAC
>NC_051433.1:607278-611837 GCF_001649575.2 Kryptolebias marmoratus
TAGAACGGTCTCAGAACCTCCATGGAAACAGTATTTCTGTTATGCTTCAATAACAGTTTGAGGAACCCTAGAACCCGTCTGAGGGCTTAATCTGAGTCCACTCAAACATCTGTGGGATGTTTTGAATAAACAGGTCCAGCCCATGGAGGCTCCACCTCAGAACTTCCAGAACTTAAAGGATCAGGTTAAACTCCTGCAGAAACCACCTGTTAGGTGGAGTTTTACTTCTGACTGAAGACGTGTGGAGGAGGACTGTTGGAGCAGAACAACTTCATGTCTCAGAAACAATAAGCTGCTGAACGTCGGGAGTTTTTATTTCCATGTTTCTAAAACCAGATGCATTTAGCCGAGCCTCAGCATGAAGCTGCTGTTTGAGTGGAAGTGACACAGATTTACTGTGTTTGTAGAAGAAGAAGTGACTCTCTGCCTCGGAGCCGATCCTTTATGTGTGGTTTCTCATTGGTGTGCACGTCACGTACACATCACCTCCAGCTGAGCTGATGTTAGTGTTTATATTACTGCCATTAATCACAGCCAGCAGTCTGCTTCCTGACTTCTTCTCGTCTTCATGCATGTGCTGAAAAAAGACCTGAAAGAGGATTCTACACACCGCTCCGCTCTAAGATCAGTAAATAAAGTTAACGGACTGGAATTAGCATGACAGCTGATGTTAGTGTCTGATTTTCAAAAGGCAAAGCCTGAAATTATCACCAGGGCAGAGTCATTACAAGTTTTTATTTAGGAGATTTATTCAGATGATGACACTAATTCTGATCAGTTCGGGAATTATTTCAGAGCAAACGCTTTAAATCTTCTCATTACAATATGGATGCTAAAACTGTTCATCTATCAAGTGTTTTAAAGCAGTTGAAGGAACTGTAGATCAACACTTTTTATTGGACATGTTTGGATGCCATTGATGGGGTTTTTACTCCTGGAGATTTAACTCAGAGATTTAATAATCTGAGATTAAATTCAAAAAGGAACCAGGAAGAACTCAAACCCAACTTCAGTGAGTAACAGAACCAGCTCTTCAAAATAAATCAGGAAGTGAAACAAACACAGAATCTTAAAACCAGGAGGCTTATTCTGTTTTATTTTATTCTCTATTTATCTGTATGTTTATTAGTTGTTTCCTGAAGTCTCTGGTTTAGAGACTCTTTTATGACTGTTCTTGATTCGTGTTCATGCCGCCATCTTGACCAGGACTCCCTGAGATGATTTATCTTCCTGGTAATATAAAGGCTCAATAAAACCAATAAATTCAATAAAAATCTGTCCTCTCTCATGTGATCACCTCGCCCACCTTTCACGTCAAGTTTAAAAATAAATTCCAACAAAATAAAAATATACTATTAAAAACGGCGCTACAAAGATAGAACTTTGTGAGATTAAACTCCAGGAAATCAAATAAAAAGTACAAAATGTGAGAAACAGGAAGTGGTTGATGTTCATGGACCCAAGAAAAACTGCAGGAAGAAGTTCTGCCACATCTGAAGAACAAGTCAAAAACAAGATTGAAACAGGAGTTCGGAGGATCAGAACCCAGCTGGTCTCTGTGTCGACCTGGTTCGGCAGGTTCAAACCCATCCAGGTTCTGAACAAACATCAGCTGCTGGTCTGAACATGAACCCCAACAACATGAAAACAAGCTTCTTTAACGAAACCGGGATGAATCTGAGGAGCAACTGTTGAAATCCTGCATCACTGGGAACAGGAGGAGGAGGAGGACGAGGAGGAGCAGGAGGAGGAGGAGGAGCAGGAGGAGGAGGAGGAGGAGGAGGAGGAGGAGGAGGAGGAGGAGGAGGATAATGTCAGGAAGAGACGAAGCTCTGACAGGACATGAATACTAAACACATGAGAGGAGAGGAAACAAGTCACTGGAAACCAGGTCTACCTGTCATCCAGCAGAGAGGAGCAGATCTGAAGAAATGTTCTGCAGAACTTCGGAACGATGAGCAGCAGAAAGCCAGCGAGACAGAAGGAAACAAACCTTCATGCTGCTCAGATGGAGGCTGCAGGAGAACCTTCAGGGTCCAGTTGTATCTGTTTAATGTATTTGTCAGAGAGAATCTGAGGAAGTGTCACTGTGACCCGTTAAATTCAGAGCCTCCTGTCAGAACGTCCCTTCAGATTTCACACCCACAGCTTTTCTTTACAAATTCACACATAAAACAACAAAAACACAGTGAATTTGGTTTTTTTACTCCTCTAAGATTTAACAGCTGAATAAAACTGTGTTTCTGTCTCCTGTTGTCTTTCTGTGAATCACCTGAGAAGAGGGAGGAAGAGGACATTCACAGAAAGGCTTTCCTGTTTCTGTGGTTTTATGTGTTGGAAGAAGAATACATCAGTCTGAAGGAGGTTTGTTTGAAGGGGAATAGTTAATAGACTTTTAATAGATGTTAATAAATCAAGCTTAATGTTTTAGAACTAAATAAACAACATCGTCTCCAATGGAGGGAAAACGTCAACTTTTAATTTATATTCAGACATAATATTTTTCATCCTATTGTTGGGTAAATAACAAAAAATACAAGAAGAACTTCTCACATTAACCACCCAACAAAGTCCACATCTGGCTGAAGATGAGTTTCAGAGGAGTTGAAACATGAATTACTGCCAGCATTTCACTGGTTAACGGTTCATCTGGTCAGGTGTTTGGGTTCAGTTTTATTTTAGTTTAGTTTTATAATACAGTAAAAATGTTTCCCCTGTTGTCCCTGCAGGCTGGTACAGGTTCAGGTACAACAACAAACGGTGTGAGGACTTGATAAAAGCGATAAAGATAATTTAAATCAGCTGTGGTTCTTCATAGGACCAGTGGGTCGGGACCCCTGGAGGCTGCAGACACAGAATGACAAGAAAATGCAGAAATTTTCATTTGGAGTCCTTCTGAGCGACTTGTTAGCAGGAAGTTCCCCCACAGCTACAAGCATCCAGCTCTGCAGAATCCATAAACGGAGACCGGTCCCAGCACCTGGGATGACTGCTCTGTTCTGACAGTAAATCTGTCTCATCGGGTTATCGAACATGAGGATGATGATATTTTCTCACCTTCATAGTAACTGGCGTCACGCTGCTCTGTCTGATCTGATAAAAGTCAAACTGTCTCACTTCCACAGCAGAACCTTCTCCGCCCCAAAGAGCCGACAGAAACGTTGGTGTTGATGCGATCAGTGTCTCTAAGAAGACAACAGGAGACATCTGAGGACACGCTCACCAATCAGCTGTCGCTCTGAACGGGCAGGGATTTAAGATTTTCCTACCATCCCTACATGATGATTAGCTGAAAACACTCAGTCTGAACCAGACTTCAGCTCATCGTTAAATGTATTTTAACTAAACGTTAACTCCACCTCTAAAGATCTGAACTATCCCTTTAACTGTTGATCTGACCGCTTCACCACCGTCCAGCTCCAAACTGGTAATGAAACATGCCTTCAGTGGTCATTTATAAAAAGTAAGTAACAATAAATTGCTGTTTTATTTTGGCGGTCTGACTGCAGCTCCACGCAGGAAGTGTGTGTGTCGTTGTGGACGACACACACACTTCCTGTGTGGATCCAGTCTTCTGTAAATGGACCCTGAAGGCTTGGTTGGAGTTTTGCATCAGTCACTCCTCATTAAGTTTGGACTAAGAGCCAGAAGGATAATTGGGCCATTACAGGAGAACATCGACATACCTTTAATTGAAAAGGAGCCTCAAGTTCCTCCTTTATGTCTTTGAAAAGGAACTTTGGAAACTTAGAAAATCCTGTTTTATATGTTCAACTTTTTTTATTTGAGCAAATAAAACATTAAATTCTGTGCGGTTTGTTTGGTTATTCGCAGTAATTGGTTGATGCTTCAGTTTCTGAGTTTAGATAGCAACAGGATTCAGTCCTGCATTAAAGTTCACAAACAGGAAGCTGTCAAGGCTTCATCAGAAGGAAACCAAACGTTTCCGAACATAAAGATATTCTGACGTGTGAGCGGGGAACAAAACTGTTAAAGCAGCCGTTTGTCTGTGAAACTCCCTCTGATGGAGCCAAACTCCACATGAAACGGAGGAGAGGAGCGTAAATCATCCCGGATTCTGTTTGAAGCGTGACGTCAGCAGGAGGGACGGTGGGAAACATCCACAGAGCAGCGGGGGGAGGCGGATGAAAGCACGAGGCACAAAAATCTGAATCTGTGTAACTGAAGAGGAACCTGTCAGTGTTTCACCTGAACAGGGTGCAGCTCAGAGCGGCTCTCAGGGGGACTTCGGTGTCAGGAGGACACAGGTGAGGCGGTTTCCTACAGGTAGGATATTTGAACCATAGTCATGCATAGAGAACCATGCATGTCAATGGAGACACGTGTTCCAGCTTTAAACAGGTTTCTGTATTTATTTAAGGCTGAAGCAACAAAATATTTATCAAAACAAGAAACTCAGCTCCATTTCAGAAACATTTAGAGTTCCTGAGAAACGAGAGGAGGAGGAGGAGGAAGATGATTCCCTCAGAGAGTCAAGTTTTACTGCTCTGACAGACAGACAGGCAGGCAGACAGACAGACAGACAGACAGACAGACAG
>NC_051433.1:615219-619097 GCF_001649575.2 Kryptolebias marmoratus
ACAGACAGACAGGCAGGGAGGCAGGGAGACTGTCTGACTGAATTACAGATTTTAATGTTTAATAAAAAACAGTCTGCAGCAAGTGATTGAATATCTAATTTGTTTGGTAAAAACAGTCCTGTATTATTCAGAAGGCAAATACTGTTATGCACACACACACACTTATACACACACACACACACACACACACTCCTCCACTCTGCAGGCCTAAGATGCAAACAGAGTTACTGACACACAAACGTGGAAAACAGAATAAAAAATGATGCTGCTTGGAGGTATGTTTCACACTCCTGCTTTCATCCGTCTCTGGGAGGACACAAACACACATTTAAAAATATTTTTTAACTCAGCATTTGGCCAAAATGTTCTAAATAAAAAATCTATCAGGTGGTTTTTGTAGCGTCGTTCCCCTGGTGTTTTTTGTGGTTTTCTGTGCTCTGTAATCCGTTTCATCCGTACAGATCAGATATTTGTTATCTGAAGAGCAGAAAGCCTACAAGCTCCAACAAAAGGAGGGAAACGGGGACAGGGGACGGGTGGGACGCTGCAAATTAGATTCTGGCAGGTATTATCCATTTCAGAGATGTATGGAAGTCCAAGGACAGAGCCAGCAGGGTAAACAATGGCTCCACGCGGCGGCGGGATAAATAAACAGAAGAAAATGCGGCCTGTGTGGTGGCTGAGACGAGGCTGGAGGCCTGGGGGGTGGGGTGGGGGTTCATTACGGAGCAGCAGGATTGCAATGATTGATTCTGTCTTTATGTGCAGCAGCTGGATTTTACAGTTTTGGTGTGAACTGTGTTAGCTGGATTCACAAACCTCTAACTTCATCTTTAGTTTCTGTTGATGTCTGATGTTTTTTCAACACAATTAAATCTATCATCTGACATTTTGTTCCCATAAAACTAAACAGAACAGTTTATTCATTTTTTTGTCAAAACTCAGGAAAGACACCGAACAATCAAAAACCAAATTCAATAAACCAAAGTCCAACAGCCCAGGAGACTTCTATAAAAACATTTAAATTCAACCCTGAGGAGACCCTAACCCCAGCCCTGGACCAAAAGGCCCCATCCACTTCAACCCTGAGCAGACCCTAACCCCAGCCCTGAGCCAATCCAGGTGGTGGCCCAGAAGAAAATCTTTGAGAACCACTGCTTTAGATGATTGAGACAAATCATTTCTCTGGATTGTTCTCTTTAAAACATCTGCACGTTACAAACAGCTGAGAATCTGCTCGACATTTCCTCCATTTTTTTAAATAAGCAGATATCTGTTTGGATCTCTATCTAAATACTTGATATAAATGTGGTCAAAGTGCATCACCACAGCTCTGTGTGTGATCTAAACCAACATGCAGACTCTGGTGGTTGCTCCTGAAAGTTTCTGAAATGTAAGCGGATTCCCCCAGCTGCCAGCAGAAACATCCTGAGGCTCTGGAGATGTTTTCTAATCATCTTGTTGCAGAAACTAAGGGAGCCCACAGCTGTCACTCTTTACCAGTTTCTGGGACTGAATGAGACAGCTGATGAAAAACAGCAGAAGTTCTGTGTGAAGAAGGATGGAGTGAAGGTGGAGGAGCTCCACAGGGAGACCTCACCGGGCTCCCTCCGTCCTGATGTGCTGCCATGTTTGTTATGTCCTCCACACGCTCACACTTCCATCTCACCAGACGATCAGAGGGGAGAACCTCCGATGGTCCTTCAAGGAGCTGGGAACCCTCAGAGCTGATTTCAAGAAGAACAAACCTGGTTCCATCAGAAGCAGCTGGAGACGAAGGCTCGAGTTACAGGAACCAGATAGCACCACACATCAGATGATACGGATGGAGGGATGAAGTAAGGTGGTGTAATTATCTGTCTGCAGGATCAGGGTGATGAGTTTCTGTCAGGACCGAGTGTCTGTCTGATGGTGGACCGCCTGCAGGAGGAGGAGGAGGAGGAGGTGCTGAAGGTCAGATCATTGCAAAGAAATAAGAAAAAGAATGAGGAGGAAAAAAGTGTAGACGATCCTGAGGGCAAAGTTGCACATCAGAGCCCGTCTGAGAGGGAAGTTAGAAATGTCACTTTACTGAGACATCCACTTTCATTTGGAGCCCATCAATGTCTTTTTCAATAGTCATTACCTGCCGAGAGACCAGGGAGCAGGGAGGAGATCAATGGGCTGATTAAAGAGACGGAGACGGTCGGTGCTGAAGAATCTGAGGAGGCGGCTCCTCCTGATGAAAATTAGTTCATATTTAAAGCACATCAGGTTTGTTTTAAGACCAATTAAACCTTCGGAAACAATTAACTTAAGGACAATAAAAAATGGCACTTTTGTCCTTTAGTCTCTTACCTGTGTCCCACGACTTTTAACTGAAGAAAATGTGAAGAAAGAACAAACCCAGGAACTTTTTTATTTTTCTGTTAAAGAACAAACAGCAGGCACTGAAAGAAGAAAGGACTTAAACTGATGAAGATTAGACTTTCAGGATCAGGTCTGAGAGAGGAGCAGAAACCAAGAACAACAGAAACTGGAAAATTTCTGATGAAAATTTAAAGCTGAGCTCGTTCGAATTCAGGTGCGTGACCTCTGACCTCTGAGGGGATCTGAGAGGAAACCATCAGTCCTAAAGCAGAGAGACACACTGGGTGGAGGAGACAGAAACACTGAAGACTGGATGGAGAAGAAGAGGAACGATTGTGGAAATAAGAAGTTTATTTGCAAAACTGATGTAAAGTTCAGACAGCTGACCGGGTTTAGAGCTCCAAACAGGACTGTCTGTCCCGTCTGACCTGCTGGAGCTTGGAACTCCTTCAGAGAGCTCCCAGGTGTCTCTCACTGTCCTCCTTCTTCACTGTGTCTCAGTCCCATACTCCTTCCATCTCCTGATGATGGACCTAACAGAACTCCTGCTGGATCCTCCCCCTGACTCGCACTTTTCAGTCGTCTTTTCTCCGAGTTGAATTGTGGGAGGAAGGACGCGTCTCTCAGAAAGACACATCTGATCTTTGTTAGTTCCAGTTTTTGCAGCTGAGCTGTGAGTCTCTGAGCTCCAGGTTTGTCTTTAGTTGTCTGAGGCTTCTGATCGTTTGAACTTCCTCTCAGGTGAACCTCAGCACATTTCCTCTCCGCGTGCACACACACAGAAAAATAAACTCCATTTTTTCCACTGGTGACTTGAACATTGAGACTTCTGCAGCATATTAATTTTCCCTCCTGAGACGACATGAAGGTGACGGAGGAGCGTGATGCAATCAGACAAGCTGCAACACACAGAGCATCTGATTATTATTCAAACAGGAGGCGAGAGGACGCTCATCAGTCCTTCAGCGTGTCTCCGGAGACCGTCTCCGCCCTCAGACAAACACAAACAGAGCCTCAATCAACAGAAATCCACCCAATCAGCAGCAGCTGCTTCACATTTGTTCTCATCTCTAATTGAATGAAGCTAAATAATCATCTCAGTCTGTTCCCAGGAGGCAGTTTGACAGATCCAAACCTGTCAGGATGCATCAGAATCTGTTCAGAACTTTCTGCAGTTTGATACTCAGCTGATGACCCAGAAACACCTGAGTCACCTGTCAATCAACCACTGGGGTTATCAAAAAGAAAAGATGACTGAAAATCTCCAAGAATCCTCCATTAACCTGTGATTCTGTAAAAACTGTTAAAGATCTAAAACCTCAGTTCAGTCATTAGAGTCCAACTTCCTGTTTAAACTCTGAGCTGTAGAACTCCAACAGGACCGGGTTAGAGCTCCTAACAGGACCGGGTTTAGAGCTCCAACAGGACCGGATTAGAGCTCCAACAAGACCGGATTAGAGCTCCAAAAAGGACCGGGTTTAGAGCTCCTAACAGGACCGGGTTTAGAGCTCCAACAGGACCGGATTAGA
>NC_051433.1:619689-634048 GCF_001649575.2 Kryptolebias marmoratus
AGGACCGGGTTTAGAGCTCCAAACAGGACCGGGTTTAGAGCTCCAAACAGGACCGGGTTTAGAGCTCCAACAGGACCGGGTTTAGAGCTCCAAACAGGACCGGGTTTAGAGCTCCAACATTTTAAGATTTGTGGATCAAACTTTGCCAATATTTTTACTGTAAAACTTTCATGTTGTTCTGATGAACGTGTCGATCAGAGTTTGTGTTCATCTTAACTTTTAATGAACAGAGTCTTAATGTTTGTGTTGATTAGTTCATTTAAGACAAACTAACAGCCTGAGATCCTGTTGGTTTGTTTCCAGCCAACAGGATCAACGCTAACGTGTGTTAAAGCTCCTCCTGGATTAATTCACAATCTGTCAGCTCACTGATTATCATCTAATTATACATGTTTTAACATGTTTAGTACTTAGAGACGATCACACACACACACACACACACACACACACACACACACACCTACACACACACACACACACACACACACACACACACAACAACAACAACAAACACAGAAGGGATAAAGAGCTTCCTGAAAGGTCACAGTTAATTAGTGATTTGGGTTTAACAACAAATTGTACTGAACAAATACAGTGAAGGAAACCGCAGACAGGGGACTTCTCCCATCTGTCCAACTGTCTGTCCATCCGTCCATCCGTCCACCCGTCCTCCTCTGTAATGGTTGCAGTGGTTGATGACAGATGAGGGCCTGAGGGTACGACAGCAGGCAGGTGAAATCCAAAGAGTTTAAAATCAGAAGAGTAACATACAAGAACAACAAGCTGACAGGATCTGACTCTGAATCAGTAAAAATCTGTTAGCAGAGGTTCTCAGAGGGACAGAGAGGCTGAGACATGTCCAAAGGAGGGACAGTGGACAGCAGAAAATGTCAGCGGGCCGCAGTCATTTTGTTTTCCTCCAGTGTTTTTAAGTTGAAGAATCTGCTCTTCATCATTTTCTCAGGATGAGAAGATTAACGCTCCAATGAGGATTAGTGTCGTTCAGAAGAAAACAATTAAAAAAAATGAAGAAAGACGTTGTTGTTTCTGAGTTTGGAGAAAGCCTGATAAAGTGAACCTGGCTGTGTTTGTTGTTTCTTGTAGCTGAGGATTAAAGGTGCACTTTTACAACACTTTATTAGAAATGTTGGTGTGGGCGGGGCCTAAAAAAATCTTTTATTTTCTTAGAAAGCACAAAGTTCTCTAGTTCTGATTTCAGGTGGAAACCAGATTTAGTTTTGTTTTTAAAATGACTTAAATGTCCACAAGTTGAAACATAATAAAAACCTGCTTGTGTGTAATTCATATCCTCTTTTTGTGGCTTTTGAAAGTCATTTCACCGGAGCCGATTCCCTCCTTATTCTTCCCACTAATCACTTCCGATTGGCCAATTAGGCCCAATCACTTTCCCAGACCGAGCCCCCACCGTAATGAGCCCATCAGAAGATTTCAGCAGCACTGAGAGTTCTCATGTGTTTAATTACATTCACACTCAGAGCACAGAGAGAAAAACAGTCTTTAAATTCAGCCGTCGTTCCTCAACGCAGAGCTGGAGGGAAGGTCGGACCAAATCTGGAGTTTGGAAACGTTGAAGGTTTTCACGTTTGTGTCTAAAATCAGAAAGAGGAAATTATACATGAAGCAGGTGGGGCTGCTGTGTCATTTTTCTGGATCCTCGTTACCAAATCAGACTTCAGCTCAAAGGCTTAGTTTTATTCAACAGTTTGAATAAACCCCCAGTGTTGATGAGAATAAATCTTGTTTCTCTGTGATGGCTCATGTGAATCTGAGCTGTTTTGTTTCCAGAAGGTAACGAGGTCATCTGTCTCACCTGATTTCTGTCTTCTTCCTCCATCATCTTCATCCTTCAGGGGCCCAGACTTCAGAGTCCGATCGATGAGGAGCACTTCAAACGGCTCTTGGATCTGCGGCTCCTTTGAAATGAGCAGGAGGCAACAATATCTAACTTGCACAAGATCTTGTTGCGTCAGCAGAGCTGCTGTGGACGGCTGCGACTGTTAAAGGAAGGATGGAAAACCACGGAGAGGAAGAGGAGCAGAAACAAAATGAGGCGAGACGATCTGAGGTGATAAAAATTCAACCGATTCCAGCCGAGCCTGAGGGCAGAAATGAGTCTGAAGTCTGACTTTCTGCTTCATTATCAAACTGAATGCCTCTGAAATCTTACAGAAAAAGTTTTAAACCTTTTGGAAGATTCATGAACATAAAGACACAATATTGTAGTTTTACAAATATGAGACATATTTATTCCTATTCGTTATGAGACAATAAAGTTTATAATTCAGAGACAGTTTGATAAAAGAGATGCAGTTTAAACTCTGAATGAACAAAAACAAACACTAGATTAATCAGAGTCTGCTTTCAGCTCCATCAGGATCACTTCTGCTCCGTTTTCAGAGAAAATCCAACAGAACCGTTTTATTCTGAGACAGATGGAGACAAAAGACACTTCCTGTCCAGCTCCAGGTTTTGAGGATCTGATTGGTCACATGAACTGCATGACATCTCTTCATCCGAGCAGCTTGTCACCTCGTCAGCTACTGTCTGTCCTAAAGTCACTGAATGATGTCATCACTTCCTCTGAATAACTGGCCAGAGAGGAATAATGTTGTGGGAGAGACAGAAAGTGAGTAAAAACAGATGTATCATGTTTAGAACTACAAATGAAACTCCTTCAGTCAGCTGTTTTATTAATGTCACAACTCCAACCCTCCTTTCATTACTGAAACTGAAGGTCAGGGAAAGGACTCGACATTTGTTAATAAATCAAACAATAAAATAAGTTACATTTCTTAAAGGTTAACTTGTGACTGAAAGACTTGTTCAGACTTCCTGGAAGGTGAGAAACATTTTAAACTGTCCTGTCAGACTACAGGTTTACTGGTGGTTCCTATAGAGGCAGAGTTTTCAGGTCTCAGGCTCCTGTCTTCACTTCCTGTTTGTGAGGCTGACACTAAAATGAGGCTTAAAACTTTCCTTTGGTTAAACCCTACAGTTAGGGTTTCCTGAGCTATCCCTTAGTTCTGCTGCTTTAGGTTAGTTTACTCTCCTTACTCTCTGTTTCTGACTACAGGTTATTTAGAAAACTTGCATGAGCTGTGCTGCAGCACGTTTCCAAGCTTTAATAACAAATATCTGTTCATATTTTACTGTTTGAGTCATTAATTTGCCATCAGTCATGTTGTAATTTAACAAGGCCTCGTTTGTGACGAGCATGAATCTCTGATGGAGTCTCTGAGATAGTGATTTCCAGCTGCAGGTGATGAATTAATCCTCAGTATCAATGAGCCAGATGTTCTGCTGCTGATGGGACACAGCTGGTTAAACTTGTTGTTCATCCATTGGTTGGAGGTCTGAGGAGAGACGGAGCAACTCAAAGGAAACAGGCGAGTGACGATGTTGTGTTTGTGATCCTGCAGTCACAGCTAGATGTGCTTCCTCTAAAGACAATAAATTATTCACTAATACTTTATTTTAGTTTAGTGGCCCAAAGATCCAGTAAAATCCTGAGGTTGTAGAGTTTTATTCACATGTTACAGTCAGAGTTTTAGGAAGTTAAAGGAAAAATGTCAGGGTCAGATGAGAATGGAAAAGAGCTCCAGGTCTCCTCCTGGTTTTCCAGCTGTTGGCAGGTGGATCATTTGAAACATCCTGCAGGAAAACAGCAGAGGTCAGAGGTCACGAGCTGTCAGCTTTGACACATGTGTCAGAGGAGTGAAGGTCCAGCTGACGATGAAGAGTTTTGACTGAATCACTGGAGTCAGACTTACAGAGCTGTCATGAATCCATCCACAGATTTGAAAAGACTCAGAGCAGCCGGTCTGCAGGCTGGTACTCCGACTGTAAAACCGGATTATTAAATCTCACACATTTTATCCACCTGCTCAAGGCGAGAATGTTGCACATCATTCCTCTTACCTTTCAAACTCAGAAATATATATATGAAGCAAGAAGAAAAACTTTCCTGGAATCATAAAAACCCTGCAAACCTTCTAACAGACACTGCAGCTTCAAGCAGCTAATAATAATCCTGGCTCTTCGTGTAAAGACAACAGTGCAGGGAGGAGGAAAAGTGTTGGCTTCCTCTGGAAGAAACAAATCAACAGAACAGAATAAAAACAACTCGATGATATCTGTATGTTTGAGCTTCTTTCTCCAAATGAAAACCATTGCAAAGGTGAAAGGTGTAACTGTACACAGTCCTGTGAGGTGTATTTGTAATATTTGCTGGTAATTTGGGTGGACTGACCTGTTAGTTTGTTTTTCTGAAGCACCTAAATGTGAAAAGATGTGATATCCTGACCAGAAAATCAACTCAATTCAAGATGGCCACCGCAGCTAATCAACGTTAGTAACTGAGAGTCATCCCAACACTTGCATTCCTTCAGAGAAGCCCAGTTTTTATTTAGTTTCCAGACGAATGAAGTTGTGATCTTTGAACCTTTCTCAGTCTGATGAAGGAATCTGTTGTTTTCAGCCTCTTAAGTCTTTCTTTATTTTGGACATCTTTATGGGAGCATTTCGTCTCCTAAAAACCTTCCAGCTTCACATTAGTCCTGACTCCAAACACTGTGAGGCTCGCATCACAAGCTGCAGACGGTTTGTCTTTATAATTCATGTTTGTGTGAAACCGCAGAGAAACAGCTCCTGGTGTAACTGTCTGAGAGCGAACACATTAGTCTCATCAGCTCTTTGTTCTGTTAACCTGAAGAGAAACAACTGATCTGGAACTGAACACAGGAATAAACTCATTATTTGAGTTTGTCTCATTTTATAACCTGTTAAAGACCAGGTATGTTATTTATTATGTTCTCATCTATAAAACCCGAGAACTGAAGAAAAAACCGTCTAACCATGACTGTGACAAATGAAATCCTGCACACTTCATTAATAAAATAAACATTTACCTTCTGGCAGCAGTCATGATGAATGCATGAACAGAACCAAATCCCAGAGCTGAGATGTTTATTCCTCTGAACCAAAATGATTTGGTTTTAATTTACCAGCTAACATCTGCCCTGAATCTGTTATTAAAGCCACACTTTGGAAACAGTAAATCTAAGAACAGGTCCTGTGTCTGCAGCTGGACTTTACTCAGAACCAGTGGTGGCGGACCGCTGATCTGCTGAAGTGCAGGGACACGTCTGGGACTCGCAAATCAGAGTGGAGCTCAGAGAGCCACGCTAACGGCCGCATCCACCCACTCAGCACCACTTAAATATTAACTCAGCTGATTCTCCGGGAACAACTTAGTCAATTATGAGCTCGATTTACTGCAAATCCCAGAGGATGGCAAAGAAAACACACGGTCAATCAAGTGAAGGGGGGGGGGGGGTCCCTGCTGACCCTCACCGAGAAGGAAAGGGTTAGGACTGGTAGATGGTGAAAAAGGTAAAAACTAAATGTTTTTTAAAGAAAGAGTTTTGGAAATTTGTGTAAAAGCTAAGAATACATTCATCACTGATTTTACATTTTCAGAGAAAAATCTGAAAGTGCTACAAAAAAAAACAATTAAAAGGACAGAGGCAGGGTTAAATGTTCTGTTAAAAGGAAAGTTTTCAGTTTAAAACTGTTTGAAGGTTTTATTGCCCTCGATTCTTTGACCTGCCGGGTTTCAATCTGACAAACAGAACCGGATCATCAAGGTCTTTATCTGAAAAATGTGAGGCAGATTATTTACAGACGGATGGAAGCTGAATTACAGCTAATTTAACGATTTAACAGTTTGTTTCCTTTGGGGTGTGGGTGGTTGATGCTTTGGTTGGTTTGTGGCTCAGGTCCGATCCGGTTCAGGTCTGGATCAGGTCTGGATCAGATCAGATCATGTTCCACAGAACCTGTTAACTTGTTACCTCTCCATTTTGTTTCAGACAACCAGCTGATTTTCTTTGTGGTTCATCAGAGAAGTTTTGTTTCTTTCTTATTTTTAGTCCTGAATTATCAGATTTAACCACCTTTTCTTCTTTGTTTCATGGTTTTCTTACAACACCAAGACAATCCAACATGTCACAGGTGTAAAAACAGCCTGAATGTAAATCATCATTCATGGATACTTTTATTTCAAACGTCACACATTTCTGTAAAAATCAACAACTTCAGCTGAAGAAAAGACAAACTTTCTGTTTAGCTCTAATTTCCAAACTCTGCCCAATATTTCCCTAATCCTGCTCCAATAATGAGTCAGTCTTAATCTGATAAATAAATCGATCATCTTGGAGCAGAAGTGGAAAACTTCACCTCAGAGGAAACAAACAGACTCCTGTTGCCGTGGTGACGGGTATCACACCAACTCAAGAGAAAACAGAGATTATCCGTCAGAAATCTTTGACTTCAGATCATTTTAGATTTTGGGAGGACAATAAATCAGGATCAGATTGAGACAAGAGGAAGTCTGAAATAATAAATAAAAAGTTTTACATGATAAAATGACTAAAATCTCCCCTTGATGTAAAACTGAGCTGATGAGAAAAAAGATGAACAATGAGGAGACCTTTTCCAGGATTTTCTCCTCCACTGCACCGCTCAGTTCTGTTGACACCGAGGAGGGTTCCTGCAGCAGATTAAAGAAATAATAAAATGAAATGAAATGTCGCTGCTGTTTCATTTCTTCCTCCGCGACGCTGGGAGCTGAGTTCTCCTCCATCAGGAGCTCTGATTCCTCAGCAGAGGATTCTGATTCAATCACAGATTAGGAAATCTTTGGGATTATTATCAAAGCTCAAAATACAAACCAATTTTCAGGTTTAAAGATAAGAAGAAAGAGCAGCTCATCCCTGTGGACCAGTCAGACCAGGTTTTCTTTTGGTTACCTGGTTAAACTAATAAACTAACCCCAACAATCATTAGATGACAGAAACAGCTTCTTTAAGTCTGAAGCTTTAAATGTGAAGTCTGTCTGAAGATCCACATCTGTGTCCTTCTGACCTCCGTCCCATTGTTGTTGCCTCTGTTGTCATGGCAACGTTTCCCTCATTTAAAAACTATTCTGATAAAGGGTTAATAATGAAAGACTTCAGCATCTTCACCTGATAAAATCTGCCCAGTTTAAGAGACGGCGACATTAATAAGTGTGGAGATTATCCCAAAGAGAGAATATTGTGATTATTTAAAGAAGTTCCAAGTCAGATGTGTGGGAGATGTGTGTTCCTGAGTGATGGGAGGATGGAGCCGGAGAAGAACCAACAAGTTGTTCTGGTCTGAAGTGGTGAAGAAGGAGCTGAAGTTCTGGATTTATTCTGGACCCGCGTTCCAACCCTCACCTGTGGTCATGAGGTTCAGCTCAGGACTGAAAGAAGCAGATCCTGGATGAGCTTCCCTGTAGAGCAGCTCAGCCTCAGGGAAAAGGTGAGGAGCTCCATCATCCAGGAGGAGCTCAGAGTAGATCTTCAGCTCCTCCTCATCATCAAAAGGAGTCAGATGAGCAGGTTCAGACATCTGATCAGGATGATCCTGGGAACATCCTACCGGGAGGAGACCCCAGGGCAGACCCAGAACTTTTATCCTCTCTGGTCTGGGGATCTCAGGAGGAGCTGGAGAGAGTATCTGGGGTGAGGGAGATCTGGGTTTCCGTCCTGGACCTGGTACCTCCACGACCCGATCACGGATCAGAAGAAGAAAATGAACGGATGTTACCAAGTTACAGAATCTGACTGAAAGTCCACATTTTATATTAATGTACCACTGGGAGGTTTGCACTCATCCAAAGCTTCATATCCATCCAAACATGGCAGCTCCTCCACCTGCAGAAAACTCTTTAAGGTCCTGGGATTCACAGTGTTCTGTCCCACATGTTAACTTCATGTGAACACAGCCTTTCTGAAGCTGAGGAGGTCAGAAAACATCTTTAAGGCGGTGGGTGGGCCTGTGTCTCTGCTCGGGGGAACAAGCTGCAAACATGCATTAAATTCGTTGTTACATCAATAAAATCCAAACACCATCTGTTCAAATCCAACATCTTCCAGGTGGGATTCACTCAGCAGAGGAACATTACATATAAAAGCTGAAATAAAGCTGAATCCCCCGTGTCTCTGGTCTCCATGCTGGGCAGAGCTGTGCATGATGGGAAAATAACAGCTGCATCTGGACTCAGGTGTGTCTGCAGCCTTCTGATTTCCTCCTGATCTCCATATTCTTCATGTTTTCTCTGCAGACCTGAGCGTGTCTCGTTTCTTCCTCTGTGCTCATCCATCATCAGAGGGGCGGTCCTGACCCTGGATGGACCCGGGGGGTGGCATCTCCATCAGAGCTCCTGAACCTGGACTCAGGTCCTTCAGAAGCTTCAGTCAGACCTTCACCGATTCGCTCCACTGTTGGACTTGAGGATTAAAATGTCCTCAGCTGATGTTCAGGCAGCTGAAATCTGCTGTGAAGAACAGCAGCGCCATCATGTGGCCATCTCTGAAAACCAGGTTTGGGTTTTAAGATCAAAGAGGATCAGATTTAACCCTTGGAGCAGGAATCTGACCCCTGAGGCTCTTCAGACCCTTCTTCTCTGATCACAAATAACCTGAACTTGAGTCATTTTTAGAATTGGCAACAAGAAAGCATACTTTTAGCAGTTTTATAGTATAAATCTTTGTAATAAATGAGTAATATTTCTGCAGCAGGAAGACATTTAGGTGGCTGGGCTGCTTGTGAACACAGCCGTTAATCAGACAGCAGCAGACAGAAAAATACTTTTATTTCAGGCCAACAATCAGCTGAATGTGACTCAGAGTTTTACTTAAATGTGTCC
The DNA here is from genome assembly GCF_001649575.2 of Kryptolebias marmoratus. Classification (NCBI taxonomy): domain Eukaryota; kingdom Metazoa; phylum Chordata; class Actinopteri; order Cyprinodontiformes; family Rivulidae; genus Kryptolebias; species Kryptolebias marmoratus. The sequence goes on from NC_051433.1 coordinate 628,445, forward strand.
AAAAATCTCAACCTCTGCTTTGTTTCTGCATCGTTCTGACTCAAAACCCACCAGAAGAATTCACATTTCTTTCTTTCCTGTTTTTGTTTTTTGTCTTTTTTACTTTTTGTTCAGAATGAGAAGATTTGGGTCTTTCCTGTTTCTGACTCTTCTGTACAGAAACAGGAAACTTGGGTGTGTTTTCTTAACTTTCTGGTCTGTAGATCAGACAAAATAAACCTGATGAGATCATTTATTTCTGAAATAAACAGGATAATTCTAACTTTATTTCCCCATCATCTCTGCAGCAAAACAACCTGTGAAACTTTTCAGACCAGACTTTAACTGAACCGTTGATGAGAACAGGGTTCAGCTGCGTCATGAAGGAATAAATCTGTTGAAATTTAGTTTCAAATATTCAAATATTTAGTAAAGATGCTTCCGGCTCAGTTTCATCAGAGCTGAGGGGGAATTTTGTCACAGTTTGAGTTTTGATTTTACTTTGGGGGGTTTATGTTGTTCCTGTTCAGGTTTTATTACGTTTTTGGTGAGTTTTGGTGACTCAGTAGGTTGTTTTCTGATGACCTCACCTGTCTGCACCCACCAGCCCCGCCCTGTCCTCCTGTTTCTCACAGCGGGTTGGTTTGGTTCAGACTACATGAACCTGCTTTTTCCATCTGACCCATTTAACCCACAACCAACACTAACCTGATAACTTGTTGGTTCTGAGCTGATCTGAACCAGCAGCCTCATTTCTGCTCATCAGACCCTAAAACATGAGAAATGAACAGAGTTTAATAGTTTAAAGATGAACGTGAATGATGCATCCAAAGCAAACATTTTTAAAGAGTGAACTGAAATAAATGAAGTCCTGATCGTTCAGGGTTTTATTTTCCTTTTTACGGCCTCCATCAGTCATCTTTACAGCAGCTGCAGCGTCGTTTCTGAGACACTTTAACTTGACTTATTTCCCATTAAGGCTTTATTTTTCTCTCAGAGCTGTTTGCATTTTGTCTTTTTCTAACAGCCTCAGTAATCAGAGCTCTGATGCACAAAACAAAATCGTTTGAGTTCCAATTAGCAGACAGAATGATTTCTGCAGCTCTGAGGAGGATGACATTATCACACTCATCATTTCATTTGTTTCAGCAGCTCTGAAAACAGCCATTTTACACTCTGAACACAGACATCATCATTTCTTTATTCAATAAAACGTCAACCTGGCCTGTTGCTTTATTTGTCAGAGGAAAGTCTCTGTTATTTTTATGAGGAAACTCCTGAGTGTGAAGACAACTCTGCAGGCCTCACAGAAGGGAATTAGCAGCTCAGAAAGTTTGAAACTGATGTTTTTCTTCATGTTTGACTCCAGCAGAGACGTTTGAAGCCATTTATCGTGCAGCTGACATCAGACCCGCAGCTCGCCTGCAGGCTGGACTCGGGTCTCCTTAATGAGATTAATCCAACATTTGTTATCAGCGTTTCTTTCCTCTGGTCCTTCGGTCACTCTGTTATGGTCTCTGGATCAAAATCTAGTTTTAATTTCAGAACCGAGCATTTCTTTATCAGTTCCTTTCTTTTTTTTCAGTCAGAAAAGCTCACATTAAATTAACGTAGCCTCGTCAGTTCAGCCTCTTTTATGATCTTTTCTGAATTATCTTTCATGTCTTTGGTTCACAGAGATAAAGCTTTAATGTCACAGAGAGACGCTGAGTTTTTACATTTATTCATGCAGCACATTTAAAAACAAGAAAACATGAACTAAACAACAAAAAATAAAGAATAAAACCTCTTCTCTGCAGCCCAGCAGGAACTCACGACTTCCTCTGTAATAATCTAAGAATCAGACTCTTATTTTGTAGAGTATCTCTGAGCTTTATTGTGAAACTCCATGTCCAGTCCTCTTCCTGTTCCTCTGAATCCTCCTGAACATCAGACTCTGATTAGAGACGACAGGAAGGATCTATGGGGGCGGCCATGATGGAAACACAGGAGGAAGCAAAGCATGCTGGGTAATATAGAAGCTGCTGACTGTATCTAGACCTCCTGGATCTGGACCAGGCTGGTCCCAGGACAGCAGACAGGACCCTCCTTTAGTAATAAAATCTCCCCCCATCATGTTTCAGGTGTGACCTCAGCTGATAATCATAGTTCTTTGTTGTTGTTTGTTCAAATGTTCATTTTTCTGACACATTTAGCTGTAATAAAATATTCCATTATTAAAAGAAAGATCATGTGACACCATGATTCTGTGCAGGGAAGTAGGCGGGGCTTAAAGCCTCACATGACTAGTGCACAGACTCTGGTTCCAAAAATATTTCTCTAAACTGGTTCCTGCTGGTTTTACTTCCCAACAGGAGAAGACGGGAACACATATAGTCTTTGACTGAACCGTTCATTAAATAAACTTCGTTAAAAGACTCCTAATAAATTATTGAATAATAAATTATAAAGACAGCTAAATTTAAATAGACAGATTCTTAGGATTTGATTGTATTTGTATCTGTTTTAAGTGAAAAGCTGGACTTGAATTAAAACCATGAAGTGGACCTTTTGTCTTCGTCTGCAGTCTGAACCGGCGGTTTATAAAGACAGCATCAGTCAGTAGCATTCCTGCCTGAAGACATGCAGGAATATTCAGCAGAAGGTTTTCTGTTCAGGTCTGCCTGTGAGTCCAGTGAAGCTCAGCAGCAGCAGGATGTATTCCTCTCACAGCGTGGCGTTCCTTTGCTTCCTGTTGGGTATTAGAGGAGGGGATGACTCCGCTGTCACAGCCTCATCAGGATAAATGATTCATGACAGCGAGGTGAGGAGCTGCAGAGGCATCGCTCGGCTCTCCGCTCGCTGACTGATGGGACGTTACAAAGATCAAATCAGATCCTGAACGAGGAGGGCAGGCAGGGAGGGGGAGGAAAACTCAGGAGGGTCTGGGAAGAAATCAGGACGAGACGAAGTTTCCAACATAGATCCAGGTTTCAGGTCATTTTCAGATCTGTCCTCTAGGACACAACACAACTGTCCTCTGTCAGAGGACACAACATGGCGGTCCTGAAGGAGACGACACGGCTGTCCTCTGTCAGAGGACACGGCACAGCTGTCCTCTAGGACACAGCAGGAGAAGCAACATTCAGAGCAACAAGTTTCCCTCAAACAGAAAAACTGCTGGGAATTCACGACTGTATCAGTGTCTCTCATGGTTGTGGAGGAGTTGTGGCCCACTCTTCTTTCCAGCGTTGCTTCAGCTCAGCTCTCTGAGGTTCTGGTTCTGGACCGTTCTGCTGTGTTTGGGATCATTGTCCTGTTTGTCAGACAGATGGCCTCACATCTGACTCCAGAATCAGCCCAAACCATCAGCCCTCCACCACCGTGCTGACAGCTGCAGTGCATTCTGGGTAAACATCTGTCCTCTGGTCTGCAGAGGAGCCCAAACCATCAGCCCTCCACCACCGTGCTGACAGCTGCAGTGCATTCTGGGTAAACATCTGTCCTCTGCTCTGGTTCTGCTCCAGAAATCTTGTGGTCTTGTCTGAAGTCAAATAAATCTGTAGTTTGGACATTATTCACCCAGAACTCCTCATGGTGGGAAATAACTGCTGAGTCATGTTTTTGATTTGGTTTATTTTTGTGCTGAACTTCCTGCTTCTGTCAGAAACTTTAATATTCAGAAATTAAAAACCCATCACAGCTTTGGAAACATTAAAAGTTTAGACACAGTTCAGGAGAACTGGACCAAAAAAATAACTTTTATTACTGATTAACAGTTCTGTTTGTACTGTCAGAAAATGTTCTGCTAAAGTCTAAAATCCAACTTGAACTTAAACAACAAAGAAAATATCAAACAGCTAAGAAAATAATTATACATAAAAACACTAAAATGGTTAAAAACCAAATGTTTTGTAGATGAATAAACTGTTTTAATGAACAGATTTATTTAAAAGGTAATATTGTGCAAATAAAACACTTTAATATTGTTTTTGACCGTAAATTATCTGATGAGATATTGTATTAAAACAGATGATGAAGTTAAAGTAAAATATAAATAAAATGTTTTTTTTTAAAGGAAAACAATCACCAGATTCTCCTCAGTTTTGTTAACTTTCTGTTCTTCAATAATAAGGAAACAAAACTCACTGACATTATTTGATCTTTAATAAATAAGCTTTAAAAGAAGAGAAGAAACGATGTGCAGCTGCCACCTGGTGTCCACAGCAGGTATTACATCCAGATCATCTTAAAGTAACTTCACATTAAGCTGGACTACAGAAGGAATGGGAGCTGTTTCTCTGTGATGACATGTCATCTTCACACAAAGATCCTGGTTGTTTCAGTCTTTAAACCCACGTCACGTCAGGGAGAGTAAGTTGATATCGTAGCATCCATCCACCTGCAGCAACAACAACAAAACACAATCACTGATTTATCTCTGGAATCCATTCAAACCAAATAACTGATTCTTTTAGAAAGAGTGCAGCAGCATGCTGAGTCATGATCTGTGGAAGGCTGTTGATCCTGTGATTATCAGTCTTCTCAGTGTAATCTCATCTGAACATGTCTGACGGATTAACTCACATTTGAACCTAATATAAACATAGAGAAATTTCAGTTTGATCAGTAAGTCTCTCTTTGAAGCTTCATATCCAGCAAATGAATAAAAACGACTAAATCTGAAACTCTTTTTTCTCATTCGAACTAAGTTTTCTTTTTTCCTCTGCTGTAGGTCATCTCCATGTTTCTCCACATCAGACCCAGTCCGCCGACTCACATCAAATCGTCCGATGGACGCAGCAGTCTGGTTGGTCTGCATCACCTCCGTCAGAGCCCACATCTGCTGGATGCTGGATGAAACCGTCTGCGGGTCCGGGAGGCCCTGAAAGACATCCAACAACATCCAGCAGAGATCGTTCAGGTGGCTTTTTACCCTCATCATCAATAATGTCTCTGTCCACAGAAAACAAAAAATATTTACAGTTTATTAAAAAATATTTACTCTGAGAAATATGGGAATTATTACCAGAAAAGCTGAACATCATGTAAAAAAACTGACAGAATTAGGATTTGGAGATGAATAAAGTCTTTAAAGGACACAAGTTCTTCACATTCCCAGAAGATAAACTTTATTTATCTTTCTAAAAGTCTCAAATAGTGAGGAAATATTAAACACTGTTTGTAAAACTCATATCAAAATAAAAACACAAAGATCATGATTTCCGATCTTTAACTGAGAGTTCCTGTCCTCTTCATACATGAAGACAAACTGTTAGATTCTAAACATCTACCTCCAGATCTGGGTGTTTATCCACCAGGATCAGGTCAGACAGCCAATCAGAAACCTCCTTTTCTGGCTCCTGGAAGAACAGAAAAAGGAAGCGTTACTTTGCCATCCAGGAATAATTCAGAAAGACTGAATAAATTCTTTTCATTTGGCACCACCTGGTGGTTATAATAAAGAACAACAAGGTTACAGCAGAACCTGCTGCTCCTTCAAACTACAGCTCCAATAAATCCAAAGCAAACCTGACCCTGAGTGTCTCCGTGTGGGGGAAGAGTTTGAGCTCTTCCAGGCTGAAGGTGAGCCAGGCGGAGGACGGCTGTCTCAGGATCAGTCTCACTGAGACCACGTGATCCGGC
>NC_051433.1:634148-642922 GCF_001649575.2 Kryptolebias marmoratus
GGACACAAACAGGACACAAATGTCCCTGAGTGTCTGGTTCAGGGTCACTTTAACATCATCACTTTACTTCTTTAAGCATGTCATTTTTGACTCCCTCAGAGGGAGCGGTGAAAGGACAGAAAGGGTCATATAACCTCTTTATACGGTTGGAGAGGCAATAAGCTGAGATATGACTGATGTTTTGAGTTTACAGGAGTTTAATGGATCTCTTTTCAGGTCCTGGAAGTATTTATTGAATGAACATCAGGTCAACAATGACAATGTTTCTTTAAACTAGTCAGCACAAAAATGAAATCACTTTTTACCGTGTGGCTCTGTTTCCTCAGACAGGAAACACAAAATAAAGATGGTAAATAAGAAATTATGATTCATGTTGTTGTTATAATTTAAACATTATGAAGCTTAGTGTTTATATTTTTAGGACTGACTCGACTCAAACACACCTGAGAGGAAAAATTTAACACTTAGATGAAGAATTGTTGGCTTTTGAGCAAAAAGTAGCATATAACTTTCTTTATTCCTGAAAATGTACAACGTCTTAGTTTCAGTGTTTAATATGTTTACAGTGTTTCACTGTGAATAAATTTGGGTTTCTGAGGTTTGCATGTCACTGTAATTTGTTTATAATTTACATGTTACACAATGACCCAACCTTTCAGGACTGGGGTTTTAGATTGAAGATGACCATGACCCTAACTCTTCTGTTCTGAACTGGGCAGATAAAACTGAACAACATGATAAACATTCCAGCAAAGATCTGTGGATAAATTAAAAAAAAAAAGAAGTCAGGTACAGGTGAAGCAGCAGGTAGGTTTAGGCTCCGCCCCTCACCAGACACACCTGATCCAAACCAGGAAACAGGTCATGATTCTCTGTCTCTACAGAGAGACTCGGAGCCGATCAGACACAGCTTCAGAGCAAACTCCTAGCTTCCTCTGAGTCCAGCTGCAGGAGAGAAAACCTGCTACTTCAAGCTGAAGGTGAGTCGGAGCAAAAACACTCAGTTAGAGGAGGGAGGGGAGCCATGACTGACTGGACTTTCTGTCTGCTGTGTCTTCAGCTTCACTCAGAGTCCAAATGGCTTCCAGATCAGAGGAGGATCTCTGCTGTCCGGTCTGTCAGGAGGTCTTCAGAGATCCTGTTGTTCTGTCCTGTAGCCACAGCTTCTGTAAAGTCTGTCTGAAGGACTGGTGGAGACAGAAACCAACACAGGAGTGTCCAGTTTGTAAGAGAAGATCTTCAAAGTCTGATCCACCCTGTAACCGGGCTCTGAAGAACCTCTGTGAGTCCTTCTTACAGGAGAAACATCAGAGAGCTTCAGAGGCTCTCTGCAGTCTGCACTCTGAGAAACTCAGACTCTTCTGTCTGGACCATCAGGAACCAGTTTGTCTCGTCTGCAGAGACTCAGAGAAACACATCAACCACAGATTCAGACCCTTTGATGAAGCTGCTCAGGATCACAGAGAGGATCTGCTGAGATCCCTGGAACCATTAAAGCAGAAACTGGAGCTCCAGAAGAAAGTTCAACCTGAGTTGGATCAGACAGCAGAACACATGAAGGTCCAGGCCCGACACACAGAGAGGCAGATTAAGGAGCAGTTTAAGAAGCTTCACCAGTTTCTAACAGAGGAAGAGGAGGCCAGGCTGGCTGCACTGAGGGAGGAAGAGGAGCAGAAGAGTGGGATGATGAAGGACAAGATGGAGGCTCTGAGCAGACAGATAGCAGCTCTTTCAGACACAGTCAGAGCCACAGAGGAGGAGCTGAGAGCTGAAGACGTCTCATTCCTGCACAACTACAAGGCTGCAGTGGAAAGAGTCCAGCGCTGCCCCCTGCTGGATGATCCACAGCTGCCCTCAGGAGCTCTGATAGACCAGGCCAAACACCTGGGCAACCTGGCCTTCAACATCTGGAACAACATGAAGGACGTGGTCTCCTACACTCCCATCATTCTGGACCCAAACACTGCTGGTCCAGAACTCATCCTGTCTGAAGATCTGACCAGTCTGAGAACAGGAGATGATCAGCAGCTTCCTGATAATCCTGAGAGGTTGAATAAATTGTGCTTTGTTCTGAGTTCTGAGGGATTTAACTCAGGGAATCACAGCTGGGATGTTGATGTTGGAGACAGTAAAGGCTGGATGCTCGGTGTGTTAGCAGAGTCTGTCCAGAGGAAGGGAAGAATAGGGACTGAAATATGGGGATTGGGCTTCTCTCAAGATAAATACAGAGCAGCGTCACCAGCAGGTCCTGACAAAGTTCTCTCAGTCCAGCAGAAGCTGCAGAGGATCAGAGTGAATCTGGACTGGAACAGAGGAAAGCTGTCGTTCTCTGATCCTGATACAAACACACACATACACACCTTCACACACACTTTCACTGAGACGATGTTTCCAGTATTTGTTTCTTTAAATCAAATGAAAATCTCCTCAGAGAAGATCTCAGTGAGCAAACAGCAGCTCTGATGTTCTTCCTGCTGAAAACAAAGTTAAACCTTATTGATCAGTTTGAAGCTCAGTGATCTGAAACAGGAAGTTGGAGATGTATTGATCTGATCTGACTGATCAGCTTCAGATGTGCTTAATAATCTGTACAGATGCTCCAAACTGAATGTGACATGAAGTGGATGATGGGAAGTTGTAGTTTGCTTCTGACAGGAGACGGGTTCAGGTTGTTAAAAGTTTTAAAATTCTGTTTATTAAAATGTTCCTATAAATGAATAATCATCTGTATTTACTCTCAGTTTTATGTAAATATTCCTCACCACTGAAAGCTGAAGGAGGATAACAATGTTTTGCCTTTGTTTGCATTATTTTGCATGTCTGTTAGCAAAATATCTCATGAACCAAAGGATGACTCTTATAGAAGCTATCAGAAAATAACGCTTAGATTGGAGTGCATCTATGAACTTTAATAGTCAGTCTGATTTAAGATGGCCACCACAGCTAACTGAGCGCCCAGGAGACATCCTAATCTGATGCCTGCTCCTCCTCATCGATGAGGAGGAGCAGGCATCAGATTAGGATGTCTGCACCTCCTCAGCTGACTCCTATTGATGAGGAGGAGCAGGGTTAGTTTATCAAAGACTCGTGATGCTCCCGCCTCTCTGGTTCTCCTGAGTTTCTGGAGAATGATGTCCTGTTAGGCTTTAAGGGTTTATTTGTATCGAGTTTGTTTTGGAACTTCTTGTTGTTTGTGTTTGTCTCTGTGATGTTCTTCAGCCTCTCGGAGGTTTCAGTCATCCTGCTGGTTCCAACAAAGACAACCGACTTCTTCACTTTATTGTTTAAAGACATTTCTGTCACCTGAGGAGTTTCTCAGCTCAGAGTAACAAGATTTAAAACTGGGCTGCCCTGTTTACATCAGCTGAACTCACATGCAAATTACTCTCCCACACAGGAGGGAGAGTGATTTGCATGTGAGTTCAGCTGTGTCTGAATTTAAAAAGCTTCTCAGGAGAAAACAGAAGTCGTCCAGTAGCTTCTGTTTAAGCATACTAGGATCTTATTTTGTCACATTTTCCTCACAGATTTCAGTTTATATTTATATTTATATTTATATTTATATTTATATTTATATTTATATTTATATCCCATTCATCTTGTTTTATTTTATTATAACAGTCTGAACACAGCTGCACATTTTACTGTACAGAAAACTAAAACTACCTAATCAGAAGTTAAAAAATAAAATAAAATAAATACCTAAACTAATACGTCAAGTTCTTTTAAGCTTTATCATTTTAGGTCTTTATTTTTTTCTTTGTGTTTTGAAGAAGAGAGTCCAGGCAGGATGGAGCGGATGGAGAAAAGTTTCAGGAGTGATTTGTCACAAAAGGATGGCAGCAAAGGTCAAAGGTCAAAGGAAAGGTTTCCAGACAGTGGTGAGAGCAGCCATGTTGTCTGGTTTGGAGACAGAACAGGAAGTGTCAGAGCTGAAGATGTTGAGGTTCTCCTTGGGAGGGACGAGGATGGACAGGATCAGGACTGAGGTCCTCAGAGGTCCAGCACAGGTTGAAGGACTGAGAGATAAAGTTAGAGATGGTTTGGACATGTGCAGAGGAGGGACAAAAGGATGTTAGAGACAAAGAGGACAGATATGGATGCAGTTAGAGAGGACATGGAGGGAGTTGGACTGAAGAGAGGATGGTGGTGTTCCTGCTCTTTAATCTCAAACACCAACAGTGATCTTTAGAGAATAATTATGGTGGCAGCAGGTGAAGGTGACAGTAACTCTAAGCCAAGGTCTCCTTTTTAAATGAAGATAAAATAAAGATCCAGAACATTCTGATGTTATGAATTAAGGTTTTCATTTCAACCCCACTGTGACCCACCTGGGTCCTGTGAATGGAGTAGTAGTCCTGGGACCCCCCCTCGGTGTGGGGGTTGTCCATCAGAGGCAGGTCTCTTACAGCTGTGCACCACTTTGCGAGGCCGTTCTGCTCGGGGCTCCTCCTCAACAAACGCACAGTCAGGTAGGCCGTGTAGTAGTTCTTAAAGGTCACCTCCTCAATCTGGAACAGACATGATGGTAAATTATAGAAATATAAAACAGTTTTACACAATAAACAATAAATCACTGCAGCACTGTGGTGTCAGGAAGGAAGCTGCCTCTGGTCCGTCTGAGGTTCTGCTGTGTAACAGACCCTGAAAGCTCAGCACTAACATGAACGTTTGTTGGAGATGATTCTTTTCTGCTTTAAGTCACTCCCAACAGGATCCTTTGAAGCTCCAAGCTTTGAGTTAATGAGGAGTCAGTCTGCATTAAACATGATCTGTAATTACAGCGAATGCTGAAAAGTAGGTCGGAGCCTAAAACATCCGACGCTCCTCTGAAAGCAGGAAAGCAGCTTCAGAGTGAGTCTGTTTCATTATAACAACTGGTGAGAAAACTGGTTCACATGTGAGCTGAAGAAGCTAAGAGTGAACACATGGTGCTCTCAGGCCACAAGAACTCTTTCATTCTCACTTCAAACTTAAACAATTCACTCAACATGGCTGCCTTTCAGCTTAGAGAGGCTCCTGATGCTGTTAGGAACAGAAAACCTGTGACTGCTTCTCAAAGCTCCATGGCTGTCATCTAACAAAGATAAAAGAAAAACACACCAAATAAGGCAAAACATGAGCAAACTGTAAGCCACCAGGAAAGTTATAAAAAACATGTTTTTTATTTTTAGATTTCAGCTACTTCACTGTGAACCAACTTAGCAGAGTCTAGAAGTTCTTCACAACCAGTCGTGGTCCAAAGCTGAAAAAATAACTAAGAACTAAACAAAACAGCTGATTTTCCCATCATTGTTCTCACTGAGAACTGAGCTGAATGTGTCTCAGTCTGACCTTTGACCTTTCCAGTTTTGGTCCTGTTGGTGCACGCTCAGAAGAACAATCTCATTTCCAAGCAGTAATCAGGATAAAGAGCAGGAGCCAGATGTTGACTCTGTCTTTCAGGACAGAGGAATGAGGTCTGTCGCTTCAGGTCAGTCTGTAGGGAGCTCCACACCAAGGAGCAGCAAAGCCGAGCTCTTCTCCCTGATTCAGTTCTGACACGAGGAACTGATCGTTGGAGCGTAGGATGCAGAGACGGTTAGTTCTGAGTGAGAAACATGATGGGTTTCTACTATAAAAACAGCTTCAGGAGAAAACCCCAGGTTTCAAAACAAGCTCTTCAGGTAAAGTTGATCAAATGTTCCCTTTAATTAGAAAATACCACAAGCTTGGTTTAATGTGCATTTAAATCCAGTTTTTGCAGTCGAGACTGAACAACAATGAAAACATCCTTTAAACCTCTGTTTCTCGACTGTGTGGACACTCACACTGACAGGTTTTCCAACAGGGGGGCTGACATCGAGCACACAGACCCCAGAGTGAGCCGTTCCTGCTGTGGAGTGTCCGATCTGCAGATAGACTGGAGGTTTGACCGTGGAGGCCATAGGCTGCCTGCTGTCAGCGTTCTCACTCATCCTCTGAAAACAGACGAGAGGTTAATGAAACGCTGGGTCCAAGCTTCACTGCTGCTTCAAACTCCATGTTAACAGCTGGGAACACATTTTAAAACCTGACCCGATTTCTATGAAAAATGTTACGTACCAAACAGAAAATACAGCAGACTTTAGTTTAATGCGCAGAATTTTAATAAATTGATTTCATAATTACTGAATATAACAAATACATTAAATAATAAAACTAAATGTCCAGATGTGAGTCTTATTTGGGCCAAAGCTGGTTTACTCTCTGGGCTACTTTTAAAATAAAATATAAATAATTACTAAGAACCAGGTTTTATTTATTATATTTACTTGTTGGTAGTTGCTCATTTCTCTTAAAACACCAAGTTTTGTGACTTTAAGCTGCTTAAACTGATTTAAAGATATATTTCCTGCTCAGTCTGGATCCAGCTGTGGAGGCTCTGTCAGCACCACGGACAGCGCCTCGAGCCGGAGCAACAAGAAGTGAGCAGGATTCAGCTTTTAACACCTCACACCTCAGCTTACAACACACTGAGCACAGCAGCTAACAGCAGCTAACAGCAGCTAACACATGCTAACAGCAGCTAACACGTGCTAACAGCAGCTAACACATGCTAACAGCAGCTAACACATGCTAACAGATGCTAACAGCAGCTAACACATGCTAACGGCTGTAATAAATCCTTCAGAAAAAGCAGTGTGTTAATTTATTTCTCACCTTCCGTCAGAAACAAGCCACAGATGATCAGAATCGATGATAAAAAAATAAGAAAAATACGAGATTAAAATGAAGATTTAGGAGTCTCGAATGTTTACGTGCTACAACTACTTCTCTTTACTTCCGGTTACGGGTTCCTGTATCCAGGGGCAACGGTGGGAGTCTTAAAGGGCCAGCAGCACCAGAATAACCGGCAAAGGAAGGTCTCCCATCTGATCTCTTTGTCTTTATTTTATCAGTTTTTACAGTTCAGGGTTAATTTACCATAACAATAATATCTCAACTAAAACGTTTGGTTTGTTCTGATTTATTTAGGAAATAAAGGATGGATGGGACTGATTCTAACAACATTTGAGTTCTCTCAGCTCCACCAATACTTCTGGTGTCAATGTTAAAGAAAATCATCATTTAGTGAAATATTATTATTGATATTTTGATGCAATAAACGTGAATAATTAAAAGCAGAACTATTTTTAAAATTATTTTATTGTTGAAATAGGAGAAAAAAGGGATTATGATTTTTTAATTTGTACATATTTTTGCAGATTATTTATTTTTATAGAGAAAAAAATATTTTCATTGTCTTCATCCAAGTTTTTTGTATTCAGAAAACTTAAATAAATATTGTATTTAATGCAGCAAAACAAACAAAAGGTTTAAAGAGACTTTATTATGTGTGATGGGGATTTTATTTATTTATTTTTTTGACTTTTAAATTGTTAGATATTTTATGACAAAGCAAATATTAAAACTCTGAATACTGTGGGTATTCCAGATTTTAGTCTGAGTGCAGATCAAAAATAAGAAATCTAAAATATAAACTCAGTAAATGGTGATTCGTCTAGTGATTCCTGTATTTTAAACTTCTTGAATAACAAACCTCTTTATGTTGTCCAGAAAAAGAAATACCTTCTGTGTGAAAACTGAAGGAAACAGTTAATTAAAGATCAGATTACTAAAAATAAACATGTCAGAGTTAGAAAAGCATGTTTCAGCAGATTAAACCCAGCAGGTTGTTTGTCTTCCTGCACAGCACCAGCAGGTGGCAGCGCTGCTACATGAATCACACCTGGGTTCTCTGAGCAGGTTCATGTGTTCATTTTTTAAAGCTTGTCTGTTTCTCTCAGCTCTGCACTCTGCACCTGAAGCATCTTCATAAAACCAGACCAAGGCCCGGCTCTGACAGTCCATCCCGGTTTAATCTGGGATCTCCAGGTGAGCAGCGCCGCTGGTTTCAGAGGAGATATCTCACTCCGGCTGTATCAGTCAGAACCAGAAATCTGCTGGGTTTTTATCTGCAGCTTTGAAAAGAAATCCCTGTAAAACTGACAGAAGCTTCCCTGAATGTCAGACATAAACAAATAGCATCACTAAGAGCAGGTTCTGTGATCTGAACCAGTTCTTCTAGAACATTCCTGACGATGAGCAGCTGTGATCCAACACAACAAACTGAGACACATCCAGAAATAAAAACAGAGAACTGCACACAGAAGAGCTTCAGACTCAGAATGACTCTGATTTACATATTCAAAACCCAAATCTAGTTTAAAAATAATGAAAAAACTTTGCTGACTCCTCTGTTCTTCACCTTAGAAGCACCGTCTGACAGATGATGAAGATCTACTGGATAAAAATCTCATCTTCTTCTTACCGGATCTCAGCAGGTTTGTCTGAAATAAGAGTTAAATCAACTGGAAGAAAACCTCCTACAGGTGGACAAATATCTCATCACATGATGTAAACACTGAAAAAAGGTTTGATCTAAAACCCTTTTCTCCTTACTGGGTTTTATTTCCCCTAAAGATAACAGTTTCTTAAAACGTGCTACCATAAATCCAGAACATGACAGATCTTGAGGTTCTTTATGAAGAAACTTTGTTGCTTCAGAAAACCTCATTTTGTGATTCATTATTTAGACTAAATTCCTGCAGCAGATGGTGGCTGCTTTGTGTTTTTCTGCTTCTCTGCAGGAGAAAAACAACACAGTTCTTAAGTTTATAATCACTGGTATTTAGAGTGACATCCATCCATCCATCCATCCATCCATCCATCCATCCGTCCATCCATCCATCCATCCATCCATCCATCCATCC